>NC_091295.1:5307279-5309779 GCF_038502225.1 Cherax quadricarinatus
CCAGGACTTTGAACTCTGCCTGGAGAAAATTGTGGCCAGATTGTGTCAACAAGAGGGATTATGAAGGGTTTGGGGCTGACCCTGATGAGCCTATGTCTGTTGTAAAATCAATTGTGGCACTGGGGAGTTCCAAGGGGTTGGATGTGAATTTGGAGGATGTGGAAGAATTGGTGGAAGACCACAATGAAGAGCTCACCACTGAGGAGCTGCAATAGCTTCAGCAGGAAGAGCAACACATCGCAGCTCAGAATCTTGCTGCAGAGGAGGCGGAAGAGAGATGGAAGAAGGTGCCTCTTCAGAAAGAGATTTTTACTATGTGGGGTAAGATGGAAAGCTTTATGGAGAAACATCACCCTAACAAGGTTGTTGCAAGCCATGTTGGCAACATGTACAGTGACAAAGTCTTGGGCCATTTTAGGGAAGTGTTAAAGAGACGCCAGAAACAGAGCTCTACAGAGCTCTCTCCACAGTTATTTTGCAAGACAGGACTGCAGTGACTCTCAAGGTGGTCCTAGTGGCATTAAGAAACAGAGAAGAGAAGCAACCCCAGAAAAGCAATTGGCACCTGAGGTGTTGCTGGAAGGGGATTCCCCTTCCAAACTATAAACAACCCACTCTCTCTCCTCCTCCAGTCTCCCATACACTAAGAAGAATCTCCAATAAAGGTAAGTGTTATGCTGTTAATGTTTCATTCATCATTTCCCATTGTATTGTTTATGTACTACATGTATATTTCATGTAAATTTTTTTTTTGTTTTAATACTTCTGGGTGTCAGGAACGGATTAATTGTATTTACATTATTTCTTATGGGGAAAATTGATTCGCAGATCGTAAATTTTATTTATAGTAACTCCTCCAGGAACGGATTAATTACGAAAAACGAGGGACCACTGTATATATATGTATATAATATATACATTAAATATATATATATATATATATATATATATATATATATATATATGCAGAACAAACACTGTTAAAGAATAGTGAAATTCCAATCGCTTTCATGACTTCACATTCTCAAGGAAGTGAGTTGTACTTACACCTCTACGATAGAATTGTCATCAAAGATTTGTTAAGTTAGAGCCTGAATTAAGGAAAGATCCTGGACTTCACCATAGAAAACAGTCGAAGCAAATGTGATAGTAATTATGGACAAGGTAAATTATAATGCGGAAATAAACATGTTATTATTAGACCGTCGAACTGACGTGACTCTTAAGATGATGTAGAGATGTAACAGTGAAGACCGAGGTTGTACCGTGCAGTGTAAGAGTTGTACCGTGCAGTGTAAGAGTTGTACCGTGCAGTGTAAGAGTTGTACCGTGCAGTGTAAGAGTTGTACCGTGCAGTGTAAGAGTTGTACCGTGCAGTGTAAGAGGTTGTACCGTGCAGTGTAAGTTGTACCATGCAGTGTAAGAGTTGTACCGTGCAGTGTAAGAGTTGTACCGTGCAGTGTAAGAGTTGTACCGTGCAGTGTAAGAGTTGTACCGTGCAGTGTAAGAGTTGTACCGTGCAGTGTAAGAGTTGTACCGTGCAGTGTAAGAGTTGTACCGTGCAGTGTAAGAGTTGTACCGTGCAGTGTAAGAGGTTGTACCGTGCAGTGTAAGAGGTTGTACCGTGCAGTGTAAGAGGTTGTACCGTGCAGTGTAAGAGTTGTACCGTGCAGTGTAAGAGTTGTACCGTGCAGTGTAAGAGTTGTACCGTGCAGTGTAAGAGTTGTACCGTGCAGTGTAAGAGTTGTACCGTGCAGTGCAAGAGTTGTACCGTGCAGTGCAAGAGTTGTACCGTGCAGTGTAAGAGTTGCACCGTGCAGTGTAAGAGTTGCACCGTGCAGTGTAAGAGTTGTACCGTGCAGTGTAAGAGTTGTACCGTGCAGTGTAAGAGTTGTACCGTGCAGTGTAAGAGTTGTACCGTGCAGTGTAAGAGTTGTACCGTGCAGTGTAAGAGTTGTACCGTGCAGTGTAAGAGTTGTACCGTGCAGTGTAAGAGTTGTACCGTGCAGTGTAAGAGTTGTACCGTGCAGTGTAAGAGTTGTACCGTGCAGTGTAAGAGTTGTACCGTGCAGTGTAAGAGTTGTACCGTGCAGTGTAAGAGTTGTACCGTGCAGTGTAAGAGTTGTACCGTGCAGTGTAAGAGTTGTACCGTGCAGTGTAAGAGTTGTACCGTGCAGTGTAAGAGTTGTACCGTGCAGTGTAAGAGTTGTACCGTGCAGTGTAAGAGTTGTACCGTGCAGTGTAAGAGTTGTACCGTGCAGTGTAAGAGTTGTACCGTGCAGTGTAAGAGTTGTACCATGCAGTGTAAGAGTTGTACCGTGCAGTGTAAGAGTTGTACCATGCAGTGTAAGAGTTGTACCGTGCAGTGTAAGAGTTGTACCGTGCAATGTAAGAGTTGTACCATGCAGTGTAAGAGTTGTACCATGCAGTGTAAGAGTTGTACCATGCAGTGTAAGAGTTGTACCGTGCAGTGTAAGAGTTGTACCGTGCAGTGTAAGAG
>NC_091295.1:5314779-5324779 GCF_038502225.1 Cherax quadricarinatus
ACTGTGCATAGTGCCCCATCACTGTGTATAGTGCCCCACCACTGTGTATAGTGCCCCACCACTGTGTATAGTGCCCCACCACTGTGTATAGTGCCCCACCATTGTGTATAGTGCCCCACTATTATGTATAGTGCCCCACCATTATGTATAGTGCCCCACCACTGTGTATAGTGCCCCAACACTGTGTATAGTGCCCCAACACTGTGTATAGTGCCCCAACACTGTGTATAGTGCCCCAACACTGTGTATAGTGCCCCAACACTGTGTATAGTGCCCCACCACTGTGTATAGTACCCATCACTGTATAATGCCCCATCACTGTGTATAGTACCCCATCACTGTGTATAGTGCCCCATCACTGTGTATAGTGCCCCATCACTGTGTATAGTGCCCCATCACTGTGTATAGTGCCCCATCACTGTGTATAGTGCCCCATCACTGTGTATAGTGCCCCATCACTGTGTATAGTGCCCCATCACTGTGTATAATGCCCCATCACTGTGTATAGTGCCCCATCACTGTGTATAATGCCCCATCACTGTGTATAATGCCCCATCACTGTGTATAATGCCCCATCACTGTGTATAATGCCCCATCACTGTACAATGCCCCATCACTGTGTATAATGCCCCATCACTGTGTATAATGCCCCATCACTGTGTATAATGCCCCATCACTTTGTATAATGCCCCATCACTGTGTATAGTGCCCCATCACTGTGTATAGTGCCCCATCACTGTGTATAGTGCCCCATCACTGTGTATAGTGCCCCATCACTGTGTATAGTGCCCCATCACTGTGTATAATGCCCCATCACTGTGTATAATGCCCCATCACTGTGTATAATGCCCCATCACTGTGTATAGTGCCCCATCACTGTGTATAATGCCCCATCACTGTGTATAATGCCCCATCACTGTGTATAATGCCCCATCACTGTGTATAATGCCCCATCACTGTGTATAATGCCCCATCACTGTGTATAATGCCCCATCACTGTGTATAATGCCCCATCACTGTGTATAGTGCCCCATCACTGTGTATAGTGCCCCATCACTGTGTATAATGCCCCATCACTGTGTATAATGCCCCATCACTGTGTATAATGCCCCATCACTGTGTATAATGCCCCATCACTGTGTATAATGCCCCATCACTGTGTATAATGCCCCATCACTGTGTATAATGCCCCATCACTGTGTATAGTGCCCCATCACTGTGTATAATATCACTGTGTATAATGCCCCATCACTGTGTATAATGCCCCATCACTGTGTATAATGCCCCATCACTGTGTATAATGCCCCATCACTGTGTATAATGCCCCATCACTGTGTATAGTGCCCCATCACTGTGTATAATGCCCCATCACTGTGTATAATGCCCCATCACTGTGTATAATGCCCCATCACTGTGTATAATGCCCCATCACTGTGTATAATGCCCCATCACTGTGTATAGTGCCCCATCACTGTGTATAATGCCCCATCACTGTGTATAGTGTCACAATACAATGCATCATTATTTTAATGGTGTACACTATCAACAAATTGATACACGTGTTACAATTTGATATTTATGTTGAGGAAAGTTAGCGTCTTCTCAGCAGGCTTCTTGCTTCAACATACAGACGAGACATCACAAGTGTGCTACATCCTTAGAGACCATGATGAACACATCCAAACTGAAGGACTGACCACCTCGAGGTACATCACAACTTAAGATAAGATAAGATAAGATTTCGTTCGGATTTTTAACCCCGGAGGGTTAGCCACCCAGGATAACCCAAGAAAGTCAGTGCGTCATCGAGGACTGTCTAACTTATTTCCATTGGGGTCCTTAATCTTGTCCCCCAGGATGCGACCCACACCAGTCGACTAACACCCAGGTACCTATTTGCTGCTAGGTGAACAGGACAATAGGTGTAAGGAAACGTGTCGGAATTCCCACCCGCCGGGAATCGAACCCGGGCCCTCCGTGTGTGAAGCGGGAGTTTTAGCCACCAGGCCACCGGTTGTCCGCATTTTGACTGAAAAAATCTGCTGAGCAGGCTCTGCATGTCGTCACTGTGGCTACGTGTGTGTCATCCTGTGTCTGTACTGATACATGCGCGCACAAAACCCTGACGTTTCTGACAGCCGCTTAAGTTTCTAAATTAATTATCTCGGTAAATGCAAGTTGTGGCGTGATTGACGACCCGACAGCCGTGTGTCAGGTGTGACGACCCGGCAGCCGTGTGTCAGGTGTGACGACCCGGCAGCCGTGTGTCAGGTGTGACGACCCGGCAGCCGTGTGTCAGGTGTGACGACCCGGCAGCCGTGTGTCAGGTGTGACGACCCGGCAGCCGTGTGTCAGGTGTGACGACCCGGCAGCCGTGTGTCAGGTGTGACGACCCGGCAGCCGTGTGTCAGGTGTGACGACCCGGCAGCCGTGTGTCAGGTGTGACGACCCGGCAGCCGTGTGTCAGGTGTGACGACCCGGTAGCCTTAGTCTAGCAGTCTGGGCAGTGTGTGGCCAGTCTGGGCACCGTGGCCAGGCAAGGCATTGTGCGTGGCCAGGCTGCGCAGTGTCTGGCCAGGCCGGGCAGTGTGCGGCCAGGCTGAGCAGTGAGTAGCCAGGCTGGTAAGTGTGTGGCCAGGCTGAGCAGTGAGTGGCCAGGCTGGGCAGTGTGTGACCAGGCTGGGCAGTGTGTGACCAGGCTGGGCAGTGTGTGACCAAGCTGGGCAGTGTGTGGCCAAGCTGGGCAGTGTGTGACCAGGCTGGGCAGTGTGTGGCCAAGCTCTGGATCCGTTCTTCTAAAATTTAACAGTTAATAGTTTCGCTCCTGATAATCCGGATCTTCCTCCTGAGAATCCGGATCTTCCTCCTGAGAATCCGGATGCAGCTCGCGAACGTGAAAGTTCAGTGCCGCTGCTGACGGAAGGAAGAAATTGAGGAGTTGAACCTAGCCTGGTACTCACCTATTTGTACTCGCATATTTGTGGTTGCAGGGGTCGAGTCCTAGCTCCTGGCCCCGCCTCTTCACTGGTTGCTACTAGGTCCTCTCTCTTCCTGCTCCATGAGCGTTATCATACCTCATCTTAAAACTATGTATGGTTCCCGCCTCCACTACGTCACTTTCTAGGCTATTCCACGGCCTGATAACTCTGTGACTGAAGAAATACTTCCTAACATCCCTTTGACTCATCTGAATCTTCAACTTCCAACTGTGTCCCCTTGTTTCTGTGTCCCATCCCTGGAACATTCTGTCTTTGTCCACCTTGTCTATTCCTCGCAGTATTTTATATGTCGTTATCATGTCTCCCCTGACCCTCCTCTCCTCCAGTGTGTGTGTGTGTGTGTGTCTGTGTGTGTGTGTGTATCTGTGTGTGTGTGTGTGTATCTGTGTGTGTGTGTGTGTGTGTGTGTGTGTGTGTGGTGTGTGTATGTGTGTGTGTATGTGTGTGTGTATGTGTGTGTGTATGTGTGTGTGTATGTGTCTGTGTGTGTGTGTACAGTGCGTACAGTGTGTCTCGTGCAGTGTGTCTCGTGCAGTGTGTCTCGTGCAGTGTGTCTCGTGCAGTGTGTCTCGTGCAGTGTGTCTCGTGCAGTGTGTCTCGTGCAGTGTGTCTCGTGCAGTGTGTCTCGTGCAGTGTGTCTCGTGCAGTGTGTCTCGTGCAGTGTGTCTCGTGCAGTGTGTCTCGTGCAGTTTTTCTCGTGCAGTGTGTCTCGTGCAGTGTGTCTCGTGCAGTGTGTCTCGTGCAGTGTGTCTCGTGCAGTGTGTCTCGTGCAGTGTGTCTCGTGCAGTGTGTCTCGTGCAGTGTGTCTCGTGCAGTGTGTCTCGTGCAGTGTGTCTCGTGCAGTGTGTCTCGTGCAGTGTGTCTCGTGCAGAGTGTCTCTTGCAGTGTGTCTCGTGCAGTGTGTCTCCTGCCCTGTGGCTCGCGCAGTGTGTCTCGTGCAGTGTGTCTCGTGCAGTGTGTCTCGTGCAGTGTGTCTCGTGCAGTGTGTCTCGTGCAGTGTGTCTCGTGCAGTGTGTCTCGTGCAGTGTGTCTCGTGCAGTGTGTCTCGTGCAGTGTGTCTCGTGCAGTGTGTCTCGTGCAGTGTGTCTCGTGCAGTGTGTCTCGTGCAGTGTGTCTCGTGCAGTGTGTCTCGTGCAGTGTGTCTCGTGCAGTGTGTCTCGTGCAGTGTGTCTCGTGCAGTGTGTCTCGTGCAGTGTGTCTCGTGCAGTGTGTCTCGTGCAGTGTGTCTCGTGCTGTATCATGAACAACAATATACCTTCATTAAGTTACAATAATCATTATCATTGTCTCAATAAACTACTCGCTGTAGCTCCATAAAACGTGAGCTACAACAAAATACTACGAACAAGAACGATATTCATTCACGTAATTGTTATAATGCACAAATAGGCGTTGTTCAAAATACAGCGGTGATTGGTTGATCCCCAGGGTTAAGTTAGCCAATGTTGTAGTTGACGATGTTGTTGTGAGGTGCTGCACGGAGCGGCTCAGCCAACAGGGTTGCTGCCCTCTGCTGCAGGCTGCTGATTGGTTGTGTTTCGCGTGATGGAGTAACCTGTACTACTGTGATTGGATGGTTTCAGCTAACCAATCATAGAGCTCTCTACTTTGTATAAGGCAGGGCATAGCGACGAATCGGCTACGGACAACAGAGGTTGCAACGGACAAATGAAGCAGCAGCAGGAGTTACACACACAGCAAGAAGCATCCCTGAGGTTCCTCAGCTCTTTGGACTGCGGCCCAAAGCTAGGGTGTGGCTCCAAAAGGATCCTGTAGTGCTTGCTGCCTTTGCACCTCCTGACATCGTCTGCTGCTATGTAGCTGCCTCACCCATCGAGCCCCGTGTGGGCGGGGAATTAGGCTAGATCTGGGGATAATTGGTCCCAGACGATGAGTAGGTATTTGTACCTTCTCCCATGGCATACATACGTCTAAGACACTCTCGCGATAGGGAGCCAAGGCCGGGTCACCAACTGACAGAGACCCAGCAGTACCGGCGAATCTAATAAGTCGAATTAGTTAATGTAAGCAAGTGGTCGTGTAGAGGCTGGAAGCCGTGTCGGGCTTCTGTTCTGACCAATATTACAACGTCAATGTCTCAATGTCAAAATCTGCATATTGTCTCTTATTAACATACTTGAGGGTATGTGCAAGGCTAGCTGCGAGGAGTGTCACCTGAGAAGGCTGTATGAGGCTTGGCACTCGACTGGTCAGTACACTGTGTCACTGCAACAGCTGCACACTAAGTGTCTCTCACTTGTGTTAAAGTCTAGTAAATACTTCACTTGTGCTTGTCATTATCGACCATGTAAATACAATCAGAAGAAAGACAGTTTAGTTCCAAGAATGTTCAGAAGGAATTCTGTGTTCACCTTAGCACGTATGTGCGCGTACACACACATGTATATCTATATGTGTGTGTGTGTGTGTGTGTGTGTGTGTGTGTGTGTGTGTGTGTGAGTGAGTGTTAACCCCAGTCCTACCTCCATAATCCTGACAGTTGATTTATTATTGTTATTATCAAAACTTAGCGCTAAGTCATCTGAGAGTTGAGTAACATGCAGAAATATTGGTCAACACGAACCAGTGTATGGTAAGTGTAAGAAGCTGAGAGTGTGCTACACGTGTGCAGGTGGATTGTTAACACTGACTGTGTCACTAGTCAGAGGTACAAGTAGGACCCAAACATCGTTCTCAGTGTTCAGTCGTTTCACTCATAGGAGGAGTTGTTACTCCCGTAGTTACAACAATAACTCTGTAGCCCCGTTAAGAAAAGCGAACCACAGTACGTAAATTGGCAGTCCGGCGCTGTATGGTCCACGGTTCCAGCACTCGTCCATCTTGATCTTCATTCGTTGACAGTTATTTCAAGTTAATGCGAGTTCAAGCCATGTGCGGGTTATTTATGTACTGGAATAGTATATAAATAACCCGCACATTAGGAGAGTGAAACTTGTGGCGACGTTTCCCTCAGTCTTGGACCATTAATTGTCCAAATCGGACCAAAACGTTGTCAAGACTTGTATTCTCGCATGTGCGGGTTATTTGTGTATACCAACATAAAATCAAGATTGTTCATCTTAACCAACTGACAGTACCAGGAACTCTCTTTCAAACCTTTAAGATAACCAAGAAAACTGACACCCTCACACACCTAGAAAACTGACATCCCTCACACACCTAGAAAACTGACATCCCTCACACACCTAGAAAACTGACATCCCTCACACACCTAGAAAACTGACATCCCTCACACACCTA
Organism: Cherax quadricarinatus; assembly: GCF_038502225.1. Classification (NCBI taxonomy): domain Eukaryota; kingdom Metazoa; phylum Arthropoda; class Malacostraca; order Decapoda; family Parastacidae; genus Cherax; species Cherax quadricarinatus. The sequence goes on from NC_091295.1 coordinate 5,321,040, forward strand.
GAAAACTGACATCCCTCACACACCTAGAAAACTGACACCCTCACACACCTAGAAAACTGACATCCCTCACACACCTAGAAAACTGACATCCCTCACACACCTAGAAAACTGACATCCCTCACACACCTAGAAAACTGACATCCCTCACACACCTAGAAAACTGACATCCCTCACACACCTAGAAAACTGACACCCTCACACACCTAGAAAACTGACACCCTCACACACCTAGAAAACTGACACCCTCACACACCTAGAAAACTGACACCCTCACACACCTAGAAAACTGACACCCTCACACACCTAGAAAACTGACACCCTCACACACCTAGAAAACTGACACCCTCACACACCTAGAAAACTGACACCCTCACACACCTAGAAATATTTCGGATAAACACTACAACAATAACACAAAAAAAATGGGATAAAACTCTGAAGAAAGAGATGCAACATAAATGTTGGTAAATTTTTTTTTTAGGATTAATGAACACTGAGATCGATACTCTTGCAAGCACTAGTTTACGAATATTTCCTCCAGAGTGTCACTAACTCCGATTGGTAAATAGAGTTAAGATCTATCGACTACACGTAACCTGTTCACCACCAGTCAGGAATACTTTAATACCTAAAAATACGGATTATAGTAAACTGTCAGTGTATATACTCTGAGTGGGATATATACATCCAAGCCTCTGGGATATATACATCCAAGCCTCTGGGATATATACATCCAAGCCTCTGAGTGGTATATACACATCCAAGGCTCTGGTGGGATATACACAGCTCACGGTGTATATATCGCACTCTCAGAGGCTGGACACAACAGTGACACAGTACACAGTACATTTTCACTGTTATTAAGCTCTCGTCACAAAGTGCTGGGCTTAAAATCGTGCCAGCGAAAGAAAGCTGAGAGGCAAGCCGTGTGTGTACGAGAGACAAGCCGTGTGTGTATGAGAGACAATGCGTGTGTGTACGAGAGACAAGCCGTGTGTGTATGAGAGACAATGCGTGTGTGTACGAGAGACAAGCCGTGTGTGTATGAGAGACTAGCCGTGTGTGTATGAGAGACAATGCGTGTGTGTACGAGAGACTAGCCGTGTGTGTACGAGAGACAAGCCGTGTGTGTATGAGAGACAATGCGTGTGTGTACGAGAGACAAGCCGTGTGTGTATGAGAGACTAGCCGTGTGTGTACGAGAGACTAGCCGTGTGTGTACGAGAGACAAGCCGTGTGTGTATGAGAGACTAGCCGTGTGTGTACGAGAGACAAGCCGTGTGTGTATGAGAGACTAGCCGTGTGTGTACGAGAGACAAGCCGTGTGTGTATGAGAGACTAGCCGTGTGTGTACGAGAGACAAGCCGTGTGTGTATGAGAGACTAGCCGTGTGTGTATGAGAGACAAGCCGTGTGTGTATGAGAGACTAGCCGTGTGTGTACGAGAGACAAGCCGTGTGTGTATGAGAGACTAGCCGTGTGTGTACGAGAGACAAGCCGTGTGTGTATGAGAGACTAGCCGTGTGTGTACGAGAGACTAGCCGTGTGTGTATGAGAGACTAGCCGTGTGTGTACGAGAGACAAGCCGTGTGTGTATGAGAGACAATGCGTGTGTGTACGAGAGACAAGCCGTGTGTGTACGAGAGACAAGCCGTGTGTGTATGAGAGACAATGCGTGTGTGTACGAGAGACAAGCCGTGTGTGTACGAGAGACAAGCCGTGTGTGTATGAGAGACTAGCCGTGTGTGTACGAGAGACTAGCCGTGTGTGTATGAGAGGTAAGCCGTGTGTGTACGAGAGCAAGCCGTGTGTGTATGAGGGACAAACCGTGTGTATGAGCGGCAGTGAAACACTCACTGTAAATACTGAAAGACTGTCAGAATCTCTCTCTCTCTCTCTCTCTCTCTCTCTCTCTCTCTCTCTCTCTCTCTCTCTCACTTTCTCTCACTCTCGCCGTGCACGTAGGATAGGGTCTTTCTAGTCCGGCTGATCTGCTTTCCTGGTGGTGAAAGTTATAATCAAGGCCGGTGTGTGAACTGGGATACTACCAGTCTCTTATTACAAGCTTACAACTGTGTACTGGGTGTACTGACCACTCAGTGTACTGGACACTACTGGGTGTACTGGACACTACTAGGTGTACTGGACACTACTAGGTGTACTGGACACTACTGGGTGTACTGGACACTACTGGGTGTACTGGACACTACTAGGTGTACTGGACACTACTGGGTGTACTGGACACTACTAGGTGTACTGGACACTACTGGGTGTACTGGACACTACTAGGTGTACTGGACACTACTGGGTGTACTGGACACTACAGGGTGTACTGGACACTACAGGGTGTACTGGACACTACTGGGTGTACTGGACACTACTGGGTGTACTGGACACTACTGGGTGTACTGGACACTACTAGGTGTACTGGACACTACTAGGTGTACTGGACACTACTGGGTGTACTGGACACTACTAGGTGTACTGGACACTACTAGGTGTACTGGACACTACTGGGTGTACTGGACACTACTGGGTGTACTGGACACTACTGGGTGTACTGGACACTACTGGGTGTACTGGACACCACTGGGTGTAATAACTACTGTATACTGGACACTACTGGATGTACTGGACACTATTGGGTTTTCTGGACACACCTGGGTGTCCTGATCACTGATATACTGGACACTGCTGGTTGAACTGGACACTACTGGGTGTACTGGACACTACTGAGTGTACTGGAAACTACTGAGTGTACTGGACACTAGTAGGTGTACTGGATACTACTGAGTGTATTGGTATATGTGAATGACATCACGGAAGGGATAGACTCAGAAGTGTCTCTGTTCGCAGATGATGTGAAGTTAATGAGGAGAATTAAATCAGATAAAGATCAGACAGGACTACCAAGAGACCTGGACAGGCTGGATGCGTGGTCCAGTAACTGACTTCTCGAATTTAACCCTGCCAAATGCAAAGTTATGAAGATCGGGGAAGGGCAAAGAAGACCGGAGACGGAGTATAGGCTAGGTGGTCAAAAATGCAAACCTCACTCAACGAGAAAGATCTTGGGGTGAGCATAACACCGAGCATGTCTCCGGAAGCATATATCAACCAGATAACTGCTGCAACATAGGGGCGCCTGGCAAACCTGAGAATAGCGTTCCGACACCTCAGTAAGGAATCGTTCAAGACACTGTACACCGTGTACGTCAGGCCCATACTGGAGTATGCAGCACCAGTTTGGAACCCACACCTGTTCAAGCACGTGAAGAAATTAGAGGAAAGTGCAAAGATTTGCAACAAGGTTAGTTCCAGAGCTAAAGGGAATGTCTTACGAAGACAAGTTAAGGGAAATCGGCCTGACGACACTGGAGGACAGGAGGGTTAAGGGAGACATGATAACGACATACAAAATATTGCAAGGAATAGATAAGGTGGACAGACAGGATGTTCCAGAGATGGGACACAGAAACAAGGGAAGTTGAAGACTCAGATGAGCCAAAGGGATGTTAGGAAGTATTTCTTCAGTCACAGAGTTGTCAGGAAGTGGAACAGTCTGGAAAGTGAGGCAGTGGAGGCAGGATCCATACATAGATTTAAAACAAGGTATGATAAAGCTCATGGACCAGGGAGAGAGAGGACCCAGTAGCGGTGAGTGAAGAGGCGGGGCCAGGAGCCGAGTCTCGACCCCTGCCACCAGAAATAGGCGAGTACAAATAGGTGAGTACACACACA
>NC_091295.1:5327279-5379779 GCF_038502225.1 Cherax quadricarinatus
CATAGTGACCCCAACAGTGACCCGAGGATAGTGGCCCCATCATAGTGACCCGAGGATAGTGACCCGAGGATAGTGACCCTAACAGTGACCCGAGGATAGTGACCCTAACATAGTGACCCGAGGATAGTGACCACAACATAGTGACCCCAACATAGTGACCCGAGGATAGTGACCCCAACATAGTGACCCGAGGATAGTGACCCATCATAGTGGCCCGAGGATAGTGACCCCAACATAGTGACCCGAAGATAGCGACCCCAACATTGTGACCCGAGGATAGCGACCCCAATATAGTGACCCTAGGATAGTGACCCTAACATAGTGACCCGAGGATAGTGACCCTAACAGTGACCCGAGGATAGTGACCCGAAGATATTGACCCCAACATAGTGACCCGAGGATAGTGACCCCAACATAGTGACCCGAGGATAGTGACCCCAACAGTGACCCCAGGATAGTGACCCCATCATAGTGACCCGAGGATAGTGACCCCAGCATAGTTACCCGAGGATAGTGACCCCAACATAATGACCCGAAGATAGTGGCCCCAACATAATGACCCGAAGATAGTGGCCCCAACATAGTGACCCGAAGATAATGACCCCAACATAGTGACCCCAGGTAGTGACCTTAACAGTGACCCAATGATAGTGTCCCCAACATAGTGACCCAAGGATAGTGACCCCAACATAGTGACCCCAGGATAGTGACCCAACATAATTACCCCAGGATAGTGACCTAACATGACCCCAGGATAGTGACCCTAACATAATGACCCCAGGATAGTGACCCAACATAATTACCCCAGGATAGTGACCCAACATGACCCCAGGATAGTGACCCTAACATAATGACCCCAGGATAGTGACCCAACATGACCCCGGGATAGTGACCCAACATAGTGACCCCAGGATAGTAACCTTAACAGTGACCCCAGGATAGTGACCCTAACATAGTGACCCCAGGATAGAATAACGTGACGACACTTGTCGTGGCTGCCGCTGCCAGACACACGATTCACAAAGTACAATAATACTGTGGAACGTAAGTGAACATTACTGTCTTGTGGGCGTCAGGTTTGTGTTGTTACACAAGATGGAGTCACAGGAGAGCCAGGGCCAGGAGCTATGACTCGACCCATGCATCCACAATTAGGGGAGTACACACAAACACACACACACACACACACACACACACACACACACACACACACACACACAAGTGACGACGAGGACCAGGAAAGGTTACAAAGGGATCTTGACAGGCTACAGATCTGGTCTGATAAATGGCTGCTGGAGTTTAACCCAACCAAGTTCAAAGTTATGAAGTTTGGAGAAGGGGAGAGACGACCACAGACGGAGCACAGGCTCGGGGTTCAAAGACAGCAAACCTCACTCCAGGAGAAGGGTCCTGGGGTGAGTATCATACCGAGCATATCTCCTAAAGCGTACATGAAAACATACAAGGTAATCGACAGGAAAGCTTTCCTGACACACTCAACACAGACTGGCCACCAGTGTTACAGTTGTGTGTCTGTAACACAACACTTAACACAGACTGGCCACCAGTGTTACAGTTGTGTGTCTGTAACAACACAACACTAAATACAGTGTTACAGACTGCAACATGGTGCTGTCATTGAAGTTTTCCCAAGCTTATTTTCCACCTATATATATATATATATATATATATATATATATATATATATATATATATATATATATATATATATATATATATATATAATATATATCTGTCTATCTTGACTGTTTACAACTCATAATAGGTGTGTGTGTGTGTGTGCTCACCTAGTTGTGGTTGCAGAGGTCGAGTCATATCTCATGGTCCAGCCTCTTCACTGGCCGCTACTGGGTTACTCTCCCAGCACCATTAGCTTTATCATACCTCTCCTTAAAGCTATGGATGGATCCTGCCTCCACTACATCGCTTCCCATATTATTCACTTCCTGATTACTCTGTGGCTGAAGAAATACTTCCTAACATCCCTGTGATTCATCTGTGTCTTCAACTTTCAACTGTGACCCCTTTTTGCTGTGTCCCATCTTTGGAACATTCTGTCTCTGTCCACCTTTTCAATTCTTCTCAGTATTTTACATGTCGTTATCATGTCCCCCCACCCTCTTATCTCTACTGTCCTCTAGTGTCGTCAGGTCGATTTCCCTTAAACTCTCCTCGTAGGACATACCTCTTAGCTCTGGGACTAGTCTTGTTGCAAACCTTTGCACTTTCTCTAGTTTCTTCACGTGCTTGGCTAGGTGTGGGTTCCAAACTGGTGCCGCATACTCCAATATGGGCCTAACGTACACGGTGTACAGGGTCCTGAATGATTCCTTATTAAGATGTCGGAATGCTGTTTTGAGGTTTGCTAGGCGCCCATATACTGCAGCAGTTATTTGGTTGATGTGCGCTTCAGGAGATGTGCCTGGTGTTATACTCACCCCAAGATCTTTTTCCTTGAGTGAGGTTTGTAGTCTCTGACCCCCTAGACTGTACTCCGTCTGCGGTCTTCTTTGCCTTTCCTCAATCTTCATGACTTTGCACTTGGTGAGGTTGAACTCCGGGAGTCAATTGGTTTACCAGGTCTGCAGCCTGCCTAGATCCCTTTGTAGTTCTGCCTGGTCCTCGTCCGACTGAATTCTTCTCATCAACTTCACATCATCTGGAAACAGGGACACTTCGGAGTCTATTCCTTTCATCATGTCGTTCACAAATACCAGAAATAGCACTGGTCCTAAGACTGACCCCTGTGGGTCCCCACTGGTCACAGGTGCCCACTCTGACACCTCGCCACGTACCATGACTCGCTGCTGTCTTCCTGACAAGTATTCCCTGATCCATTGTAGTGCCTTCCCTGTTATCCCTGCCTGGTCCTCCAGTTTTTGCACTAATCTCTTGTGTGGAACTGTGTCAAACGCCTTCTTACAGTCCAAGAAAATCCAATCTACCCACCCCTCTCTCTCTTGTCTTACTGCCGTCACTCTGTTATAGAAATCCAGTAGGTTTGTGACACAGGATTTCCCTCCCTGAAACCGTGTTGGCTGTTAAGCTCATTTCTTTCTTAGGTGTTCCACCACTCTTCTCCTGATAATCTTCTCCATGACTTTGCATACTATACATGTCAGTGACACTGGTCTGTAGTTTAATGCTTCATGTCTGTCTCCTTTTTATAAAGATTGGGACTACATTTGCTGTCTTCCACACCTCAGGCAATCTCCCTGTTTCGATAGATGTGTTGAATATTGTTGTTAGAGATACACATAGCACCTCTGTACTCTCTCTCAGGACCCATGGAGAGATGTGTGTGTGTGTGTGTGTGTGTGTGTGTGTGTGTGTGTGTGTGTGTGTGTGTGTGTGTGTGTGAATAAATATACCGACACATTCTTGAAAGATTTCAATGCGGACGAGATAGTGAGCAAGAGAGACATGTCTCGCCATAATACTGTAATAATAATAATGATAGTAATAATAATAATAATAATAATAATAATAATAATAACAGTAGTATCGTAACTGGAGTGTTGCTGAGCGAATTAAAGGTTAATGGAGTGAACAAGAGGGGCAGGTGTGTACAGTTACCAGTCACAGGTGTGTACAGTTACCAGTCACAGGTGTGTACAGTTGCCAGTCACAGGTGTGTACAGTTGCCAGTCACAGGTGTGTACAGTTACCAGTCACAGGTGTGTACAGTTACCAGTCACAGGTGTGTACAGTTGCCAGTCACGGGTGTGTACAGTTACCAGTCACAGGTGTGTACAGTTACCAGTCACAAGGTACCAAACAGACATGTGAGTCACCCTGTGTTACTGGTATCAGAACCTGGTACATACAGGTGTTGGGCAGCTGGGCTGACAACGTTACGTCTTGTCCAGACACCTCTCATGGCGTTGATATTTATGTCACCAGGAACCTTCATCCTGGTGATGTGTCGAGGCTTTATGCCTGGTGATGTGTCGAGGCTTTATGCCTGGTGATGTGTCGAGGCTTTATGCCTGGTGATGTGTCGAGGCTTTATGCCTGGTGATGTGTCGAGGCTTTATGCCTGGTGATGTGTCGATCTATCATGTGACTCATGATAGATCAAGGCTTCATGATAGATCAAGACGTATTGATAGATCAAGATTTCATGATAGATCAAGGCTTCCTGATAGATCAAGGCTTCATTATATAGACAGCCTGTACTGTCTGTATAGAGAGCCTATGCTGTCTGCCAGGTGAGTTCACATTACGCGCCATGCTCGTGCTGCTACCTATAGGCCTATGCCACTTCAGTATGCCCAGACCTGCCTCTCTCTCACTCAGCGACCTTCACTCACCCATGGCCCTCGCTGGGCATGGCCCTCCCTGGCCATGGGCACTTGTCATTACTCCCGGCTACCAAGATCCACCAATTAACTCATAATAATTATATTCTTCATCAACAGGATTATCAAACTTTAGACTGTGTGTGGTGCTTCACACCTGTCACTGTGTGTGGTGCTTCACACCTGTCACTGTGTGTGGTGCTTCACACCTGTCACTGTGTGTGGTGCTTCACACCTGTCACTGTGTGTGGTGCTTCACACCTGTCACTGTCAGCTGTGTGTGGTGCTTCACACCTGTCACTGTCAGCTGTGAGGGTGGGGGGGGTGACGAGTGTTACACTGTGTGACACTGAGGGTGAGAGGTGGGTTACACTGTGACACTGAGGGTGAGAGGTGGGTTACACTGTGACACAGAGGGTGAGAGGTGGGTTATACTGTGACACAGAGGGTGAGAGGTGGGTTACACTGTGACACTGAGGGTGAGAGGTGGGTTACACTGACACAGAGGGTGAGAGGTGGGTTACACTGACACAGAGGGTGAGAGGTGGGTTACACTGTGACACAGAGGGTGAGAGGTGGGTTACACTGTGACACAGAGGGTGAGAGGTGGGTTACACTGTGACACTGAGGGTGAGGTGGGTTACACTGTGACACAGAGGGCGAGAGGTGGGTTACACTGTGACACAGAGGGCGAGAGGTGGGTTACACTGTGACACAGAGGGTGAGAGGTGGGTTACACTGTGACACAGAGGGTGAGAGGTGGGTTACACTGTGACACAGAGGGTGAGAGGTGGGTTACACTGTGACACAGAGGGTGAGAGGTGGGTTACACTGTGACACAGAGGGTGAGAGGTGGGTTACACTGTGACACAGAGGGTGAGAGGTGGGTTACACTGTGACACAGAGGGTGAGAGGTGGGTTACACTGTGACACAAAGGGTGAGAGGTGGGTTACACTGTGACACAGAGGGTGAGAGGTGGGTTACACTGTGACACAAAGGGTGAGAGGTGGGTTACACTGTGACATAAAGGGTGAGAGGTGGGTTACACTGTGACACAAAGGGTGAGAGGTGGGTTACACTGTGACACAGAGGGTGAGAGGTGGGTTACACTGTGACACAGAGGGTGAGAGGTGGGTTACACTGTGACACAGAGGGTGAGAGGTGGGTTACACTGTGACACAGAGGGTGAGAGGTGGGTTACACTGTGACACAGAGGGTGAGAGGTGGGTTACACTGTGACACAGAGGGTGAGAGGTGGGTTACACTGTGACACAGAGGGTGAGAGGTGGGTTACACTGTGACACAGAGGGTGAGAGGTGGGTTACACTGTGACACAGAGGGTGAGAGGTGGGTTACACTGTGACACAGAGGGTATATGAAGAAACAAATGAGGACTCACAGTGGGTGACGGAAGCCTCGCTGACACTGACCAAGTGAAGCCTCGCTGACACTGACCAAGTGAAGCCTCGCTGACACTGACCAAGTGAAGCCTCGCTGACACTGACCAAGTGAAGCCTCGCTGACACTGACCAAGTGAAGCCTCGCTGACACTGACCAAGTGAAGCCTCGCTGACACTCACCTGGGGAGACACAATCACAATCATTAGAGACTCAACACAACATGATCACAATCATATTGAAGACTTTATTGTACTAACAGCCCCACAGGAGCCTACCAGGGGGCTGTCAAGCCCCCTCCTGTCTACCTACCAGGGGACTATGTAGCCCCCTCCTGTCTACCTACCAGGGGTCCATGTAGCCCCCTCCTGTCTACCTACCAGGGGTCTATGTAGCCCCCTCCTGTCTACCTACCAGGGGACTATGTAGCCCCCTGTCTACCTACCAGGGGTCTATGTAGCCCCCTGTCTACCTACCAGGGGTCTATGTAGCCCCCTCCTGTCTACCTACCAGGGGGCTGTCAAGCCCCCTCCTGTCTACCTACCAGGGGGCTGTCAAGCCCCCTCCTGTCTACCTACCAGGGGGCTGTCAAGCCCCCTCCTGTCTACCTACCAGGGGGCTGTCAAGCCCCCTCCTGTCTACCTACCAGGGGACTATGTAGCCTCCCTCCTGTCTACCTACCAGGGGACTATGTAGCCCCGCACCTGTCTACCTACCAGGGGTCCATGTAGCCCCCTCCTGTCTACCTACCAGGGGTCTATGTAGCCCCCTCCTGTCTACCTACCAGGGGGCTATCAAGCCCCCTCCTGTCTACCTACCAGGGGGCTATCAAGCCCCCTCCTGTCTACCTACCAGGGGGCTATCAAGCCCCCTCCTGTCTACCTACCAGGGGACTATGTAGCCCCCCTCCTGTCTACCTACCAGGGGGCTGTCAAGCCCCCTCCTGTCTACATACCAGGGGACTATGTAGCCCCCTCCTGTCTACCTACCAGGTGTAGACTCTCCGTTCACTCACGTGTATGATAGAATATAGAAAGGTCTACCTCTCTACTTGTCTTCTACTTGTTGTGTAGGAATGAGAGAACTAACAGGCAGGTAACTGTCCAGCTGTATCATCGACACCGATAACTTGTGTAATGTTCTGTCTAGTGGGAAGACTGAACGACAGAATGTGTGTGTGCAAGAGAGAGAGAGAGAGAGAGAGAGAGAGAGAGAGAGAGAGAGTTATCGCTTGTTCCTGTCACTGAGTTGTCAGCTTTAATTAAGCGAAAGTTATGGAAGATAGAAAGGTGGTGGAGCCTCTCTCTCTCTCTCTCTCTCATTCACTAACTCCCTCTCTCTTTTTTCTCTCTCTCTTACGAACTCTCCCTCTCTTTCATATATTCTCCCTCTCTCACATACTATCTCTTTCTCTTTCACACTCTCATACACTCTCCCATACACACTGTTACACTCTCTTTCTCGCACTCTCCCTCACACTGACACACACACTGACACACACTGACACACTAACACACTCTGTCACTCTTTAATACACTGACACACACTCTTTAATACAGTTCCACACAAGAGATTGGTGCAAAAACTGGAGGAACAAGCAGTGATAACAGGGAAGGCACTACAATGGATCAGGGAATACTTGTCAGGAAGACAGCAGCGAGTCATGGTACGTGGCGAGGTGTCAGAGTGGGCACCTGTGACCAGCGGGGTCCCACAGGGGTCAGTCCTAGGACCAGTGCTGTTTCTGGTATTTGTGAACGACATGACGGAAGGAATAGACTCTGAGGTGTCCCTGTTTGCAGATGACGTGAAGTTGATGAGAAGAATTCACTCGATCGAAGACCAGGCAGAACTACAAAGGGATCTGGACAGGCTGCAGACCTGGTCCAGCAATTGGCTCCTAGTGTTCAATCCCACCAAGTGAAAAGTCATGAAGATTGGGGAAGGGCAAAGAAGACCGCAGACGGAGTACAGTCTAGGGGGCCAGAGACTACAAACCTCACTCAAGGAAAAAGATCTTGGGGTGAGTATAACACCAGGCACATCTCCTGAAGCGCACATCAACCAAATAACTGCTGCAGCATATGGGCGCCTGGCAAACCTCAGAACAGCATTCCGACATCTTAATAAGGAATCATTCAGGACCCTGTACACCGTGTACGTTAGGCCCATATTGGAGTATGCGGCACCAGTTTGGAACCCACACCTAGCCAAGCACGTGAAGAAACTAGAGAAAGTGCAAAGGTTTGCAACAAGACTAGTCCCAGAGCTAAGAGGTATGTCCTACGAGGAGAGGTTAAGGGAAATCAACCTGACGACACTGGAGGACAGGAGAGATAGGGGAGACATGATAACGACATACAAAATACTGAGAGGAATTGACAAGGTGGACAAAGACAGGATGTTCCAGAGATTGGACACAGTAACAAGGGGACACAGTTGGAAGCTGAAGACACAGATGAATCACAGGGATGTTAGGAAGTATTTCTTCAGCCACAGAGTAGTCAGTAAGTGGAATAGTTTGGGAAGCGATGTAGTGGAGGCAGGATCCATACATAGCTTTAAGCAGAGGTATGATAAAGCTCACGGCTCAGGGAGAGTGACCTAGTAGCGATCAGTGAAGAGGCGGGGCCAGGAGCTCGGACTCGAGCCCCGCAATCTCAACTAGGTGAGTACACACACACACACACACACACACACACACACACAGACGACTCGACCCCTGCAACCACAAATAGGTGAGTACAGGGAGAGGGAGGACCCAGTAGCGGTCAGTGAAGAGGCCAGGAGCTGAGTCTCCACCCTTGCAACCACAAGTAGGCGAGTACAATTAGGTGAGTACACAAACACACGTATACGCACATGTATACACACGCACACGTTCACACCTACACATTCCCACATGTACTGACCCACACACTCTCCCCCCGCACCCTCCCCCACCTCTCTCCCACTCCCTCCCCAGATGCCCCCCTCTCTCTCTCACCCTCCTTCCTCCTCCTCTCCTCCTTCCTCCTCCTCTCCTCCTTCCTCCTCCTCTCCTCCTTCCTCCTCCTCTCCTCCTTCCTCCTCCTCTCCTCTTTCCCCCTCCTCTCCCTCTTTCCCCCCTCTCCCATTCTCTCTCCCCTTTGCTTATCCCTTCCCCTCTCTCTCCCCATATTTCCCCCTCTTTCCCCCCTTTCTACTTCTCTCTCATTTCGTCATTGTCTCCAGCTTCCTCCTCTCCCTCTCTCCCTCCCTCCCCCACTCACTCAAATACAACACCAAACAACCACACTGAAATACGTAAGTTTTTCGTTCTGTAGCAACCAAAAAAAAATGAGTTGCCAGAAAGCAGGACAGAAAACCAGTGGATTGGAGGATGAGTCTGGGAAGGAAGATTGGGTAGCAGAGCTCATGAAAAGGGAACATGAGTGGGGAAGGAAGCTAGAAGAGCTTAGCATGAAAATGGAGGAGAGGATAGCTGCAGAGGCAAAGATGCAGAGATTAGAAGAGGAACTAAAAAATCTGAAACAGCCTAAAGAACTAAAGAGCAATGTGGGCATGACATCAGAAACTGCTACCTCAGTCACAAACAAGGGGACTGTAGGGAACGAAGGAGTGAAACTGTATGCAGAGGCCCTATCAGACCATCGTGCAGCCCGAGAAAAAAAAAGAGGATCACATCAGAAACAATTGAGGGGAATGTAGGAAATGAAACAGCTAAGCTACTTGTAGAGGACCTAACAGACCACAGCAGAGCCCAGGGAAAGCTGAGAAGGGAAAATGACAGACCATTGGGCCCAGGGACAACAGATAGTGAAGAGATTGAGGAAAGGAAAGCTGCAATGGAGGCAACTAAATCGAATCAGGGGATACGTAGGGATATGCAGCAGGAAAATGAAAGTGTGAAATCAGTCTTCATTTATGGCCTCCAGGAAGGTGAAGGGGAAACTTATGAAGTAAGAAGACAACAGGAGAAAAAAGCGATTAAAAACATCATGAAAGCAATAGGAGGTGACATGACCCAGCTGGCAAATTTTCTGAGAATAAGGGGGTTTGCAAGAGGAAGAATCCGGTCAGTCAAAGTGATTTTCAAGGCAGAATTGGCTCGAAACAAGATCCTGCAGGAGAAAGCAAGACTAAGGGATATGCCAGCGTACCAGGAGGTGTATCTCAACCTCAACAGAGCATGAGAAGAAAGGCAGAAACTAAAAGAGAGGGTACAAAAATGAACGAAGGAAAGAGAGGTGAAGATGAAGATGGACAAAACTCCGACTCAGGAGGAGGATCAAATATAACCTCCCTCACAACCTCCTACAGATGCTCCCATAACCAGGAGCATTCCAATGCAACCAAACATTCTAACCCAAAACACATATGCCATACCCAATGCCCCCACCCAACTCATTACAAACTCCACCCCCACAGCAACCACCCAGACCACAGTTTTAGAAAAGAAGTTGAAGGTTTGGTATACAAATGCAGACAGAATAACATAAGTGTGAGGAGTGGCATGAAGGAATCAAGGAGACGTCCCCAGATATAACAGCACTCACAGAAACAAAACTCACCAGAATAATAAAAGATGCAATCTTTCCACTTGGATATCAAATCCTCAGGAAAGATAGAGGGAGCAGAGGGGGAGGAGTTGCACTGCTCATTAAAAACTGGTGGGGATTCGAGAAAACGGAAGGAATGGGCGAAAGGGACTACATTACAGGAACAATCCAGTCCGAGAGCCATAAGGTGATAATTGCAGTAATGTACAACCTGCCACAGAACTGCAGGAGGCCAAGAGAAGAATACAATGAGAGCAACAAAGCAATGGTCGACACACTAGCCGAGGTGGACAGAAGAGTTCACATGAGGAGAGGAAAGTTACTAGTTATGGGTGATTTCAATCACAGGGAGATTGACTGGGAAAACCTGGAACCCATGGGGGTCCCGAAACATGGAGAGCCAAGATGATGGATGTGGTACTGGAAAACCTCATACTTCAATATGTTAGAGACACTACCAGAGAGAGAGATGAGGATGATCCAGCAAGACTGGACCTAGTATCCTCGGACATCGGGTATATCATGTACGAATGGCCCCTTGGAGTCAGTGATCATGTGGTTCTGCGCTTTGATTACATAGTTGTGCTGTTTTTGGTAGTATGTAAATGACATAACATAATTGATAGACTCAGAAGTGTCCCTGTTTGCAGATGATGTGTAGTTAATGAGGAGAATTAAATCGGTCGAGGATCAGGCAGGACTACCAAGAGACCTGGACAGGCTACAAGCCTGGTCCAGCAACTGTCTCCAAGAATTTAACCCTGACAAATGCAAAGTCTTCAAGATTGGGGAAGGGCAAAGAAGACCGCAGACACAGTATAGTCCAAGTGGCCAAAGACTGCAAACCTAACTAAAGGAAAAAATATCTTGAGGTGAGTATAATATCGAGCATATCTCCTGAGGCGCACATCAGTCAGATAACTGCTGCAGCATATGGGCGTCCGGCAAATCTGAGAATAGCTTTCCGATACCTCAGTAAGGAATCGTTCAACACTCTTCACCACATACGTCAGGCCCATGTTGGAGTATGCAGCACCAGTTTGGAATCCACACCTGGTCAAGCACGTCAAGAAATTAGAGAAAGTGGAAAGGTTTGCAACAAGACTAGTTCCAGAGCTAAGGGGATTGTCCTACGAAGAAAGGTTAAAGGAAATCGGCCTGACGACACTGGAGGACAAGAGGGTCAGGGGAGACATGATAACGACTTATAAAATACTGCGAGGAATGGACAAGGTGGACAAATAGAGGATGTTCTAGAGATGGGACACTGAAACAAGGACTTACAATTGGAAGTTGAATCCTATGAGTGAAAAGGACGTTCATAGAGTCGTCAGGAAGTGGAGTAGCCTAGACAGTGACGTAGTGGAGGCGGGAACCATACATAGTTTTAAGACGAGGTATGATGAAGCTCATTGAGCAGAGAGACAGAGGAACCAGTAGCAGTCAGTGAAGAGGCGGGGCCAGGAGCTATGACTCGACCCCTGCAACCACAATTATGTGAGTACAAATAGGTGAGTACACACACACACACACACACACACACACACACACACACACACACACACACACTTAACAGTACATTATAAATTAAGTTAGTCACGCAGTTTCTCTCATTATTCATGCCATGAAATTCACCAGTGTGTGTGTGTGTGTGTGTGAGAGAGTGTGAGTGTGAGTGTGAGTGTGAGTGAGTGTGTGTGCACCAGTGTGTGTGTGTGTGTGTGAGAGAGTGTGAGTGTGAGTGTGAGTGTGAGTGAGTGTGTGTGCACCAGTGTGTGTGTGTGTGTGTGTGTGTGCACCAGTGTGTGTGTGTGTGTGTGAGTGCACCAGTGTGTGTGCACCAGTGTGTGTGTGAGTGCACCAGAGTGTGTGTGTGAGTGCACCAGTGTGTGTGTGTGAGTGCACCAGTGTGTGTGTGTGAATGCACCAGTGTGTGTGTGTGAGTGCACCAGTGTGTGTGTGTGTGTGAGTGCACCAGTGTGTGAGTGCACCAGTGTGTGAGTGCACCAGTGTGTGTGTGCACAAGTGTGTGTGTGTGTGTGTGAGTGCACCAGTGTGTGCGAGTGCACCAGTGTGTGTGAGTGCACCAGTGTGTGTGAGTGCACCAGTGTGTGTGTGTGTGTGAGTGCACCAGTGTGTGCACAAGTGTGTGTGTGTGTGTGTGAGTGCACCAGTGTGTGTGTGTGAGTGCACCAGTGTGTGTGAGTGCACCAGTGTGTGTGTGTGAGTGAGTGCACCAGTGTGTGTGAGTGCACCACTGTGTGTGTGTGCGCACCTGTGTGTGTGTGTGTGCGCACCAATGTGTGTGTGTGTGTGTGCGCGCGCGCCCCAGTGTGTGTGAGTACACCAGTGTGTGTGTGTGCACCAGTGTGTGTGTGTGTGCACCAGTGTGTGTGTGTGTGTGCACCAGTGTGTGTGAGTGCACCAGTGTGTGTGAGTGCACCAGTGTGTGTGAGTGCACCAGTGTGTGAGTGCACCAGTGTGTGAGTGCACCAGTGTGTGTGCGCGCACCAGTGTGTGTGTGTGTGTGTGCACTAGTGTGCGTGTGCGCACCAGTGTGTGTGTGCACCAGTGTGTGTGTGCGCACCAGTGTGTGCGTGTGCACCAGTGTGTGCGTGTGCACCAGTGTGTGCGTGTGCACCAGTGTGTGTACTCACCTAGTTGAGGTTGCGGGGGTCGAGTCCGAGCTCCTGTGTGTGTGTGTGCACCAGTGTGCGTGAGTGCACCAGTGTGAGTGCACCAGTGTGCGTGTGAGTGCACCAGTGTGTGCGAGTGCACCAGTGTGTGTGTGTGTGTGAGTGCACCAGTGTGTGTGTGTGCACCAGTGTGAGTGCACCAGTGTGTGTGTGTGTACCAGTGTGTGTGCACCAGTGTGTGTGAGTGCACCAGTGTGTGTGTGTGCACCAGTGTGTGTGTGTGTGTGAGTGCACCAGCGTGTGTGTGTGTGTGAGTGCACCAGCGTGTGTGTGTGTGCGCACCAGTGTGTGTGAGTGCACCAGTGTGTGTGTGTGTGTGTGTGCACCAGTGTGAGTGCACCAGTGTGTGTGAGTGCACCAGTGTGTGTGTGTGAGTGCACCAGTGTGAGTGCACCAGTGTGTGTGAGTGCACCAGTGTGTGTGTGTGAGTGCACCAGTGTGTGTGAGTGCACCAGTGTGTGTGAGTGCACCAGTGTGTGTGAGTGTGTACCAGTGTGTGTGTGCGTGAGTGCACAAGTATGTGTGAGTGCACCAGTGTATGTGTGAGTGCACCAGTATGCGTGAGTGCACCAGTATGTGTGAGTGCACCAGAGTGTGTGTACCAGTGTGTGTGTGTGAGTGCACCAGTATGTGTGAGTGCACCAGAGTGTGTGAGTGTGTACCAGTGTGTGTGCGTGAGTGCACCAGTATGAGTGAGTGCACCAGAGTGTGTGTACCAGTGTGAGTGCACCAGTGTGTGTGTGAGTGCACCAGTATGTGTGAGTGCACCAGAGTGTGTGTGTGGGAGTGCACCAGAGTGTGTGTGAGTGCACCAGTGTGTGAGAGTGCACCAGTGTGTATGAGTGCACCAGTGTGTGTGAGTGCACCAGTGTGAGTGTGTACCAGTGTGCATGTGTGAGTGCACCAGTGTGTATGAGTGCACCAGTGTGTGAGA
Organism: Cherax quadricarinatus; assembly: GCF_038502225.1. Taxonomy (NCBI): domain Eukaryota; kingdom Metazoa; phylum Arthropoda; class Malacostraca; order Decapoda; family Parastacidae; genus Cherax; species Cherax quadricarinatus. The sequence continues at coordinate 5,341,172 of NC_091295.1, forward strand.
GTGCACCAGTGTGTGTGTGTGTGAGTGCACCAGAGTGTGTGAGTGTGTACCAGTGTGTATGCGTGAGTCCACCAGTGTGTATGAGTGCACCAGTGTGTGTGTGTGTGTGTGTGTGTGTGTGAGTGCACCAGTGTGTGAGAGTGCACCAGTGTGTGAGTGCACCAATGTGTGAGCGAGTGCACCAGAGTGTGGGTATGTGTGTGATTGCATCAGTGTGTATGTGTGCACCAGTGTGTGAGCGAGTGCACCAGAGTGTGGTATGTGAGTGCACCAGTGTGTGTGTGTGCGCACCAGTGTGTGAGTGCGTGTGTGAGTGCACCAGTGTGTGAGCGAGTGCACCAGTATGTGAGTGTACCAGTGTGTGTGTGTGTGTGTGTGTGTGTGTGTGTGTGTGTGAGTGCACCAGTGTGTAAGCGAGCGCACCAGTGTGTGTGTGTGCACCAGTATGTGTGAGTGTGTGTGCATCAGTGTGTGTGTGTGTGCGCGCGCACAACAGTGTGTGTGTGTGCACCAGTATGTGTGAGTGTGTGTGCATCAGTGTGTGTGTGTGTGCGCGCGCACAACAGTGTGTGTGTGTGTGTGTGTGTGTGTGTGTGTGTGTGTGTGTGTGTGTGTGTGTGCGCGCGCGCGCGCGCATCAGTGTGTGCGCATCAGTGTGTGTGTGTTGTGCACCATTGTGTGAGGGAGTGCACTAGGGTGGGTGAGAGTGCACTAGGGTGGGTGAGAGTGCACCAGGGTGGGTGAGAGTGCACCAGGGTGGGTGAGAGTGCACCAGGGTGGGTGAGAGTGCACCAGGGTGGGTGAGAGTGCACCCACCATTGTACAGTGTCAGAGAACATTGTTCTGTACTGTCTTGACATCACTACACGTGCACACCCCGGGATATGTATATGTGTGCACCCTAAGATGCAAGTGTGCACCTGAAGATGCGCATCACTACATATGTACACCAACGGAAGCACGTGTACAACTCGAGATACACATCGCCACACATGTACAACCACGGGATTCACGTCAACATACATGTACACACACGGGATACACGTCACCATACATGTACACACACGGGATACACGTCAACATACATGTACACACACGGGATACACGTCAACATACATGTACACACACGGGATACACGTCACCATACATGTACAACCACGGGATTCACGTCAACATACATGTACACACACGGGATACACGTCACCATACATGTACACACACGGGATACACGTCAACATACATGTACACACACGGGATACACGTCACCATACATGTACACACACGGGATACACGTCACCATACATGTACAACCACGGGATTCACGTCAACATACATGTACACACACGGGATACACGTCACCATACATGTACACACACGGGATACACGTCAACATACATGTACAACCACGGGATTCACGTCACCATACATGTACACACACGGGATACACGTCAACATACATGTACACACACGGGATACACGTCAACATACATGTACACACACGGGATACACGTCAACATACATGTACACACACGGGATACACGTCACCATACATGTACACACACGGGATACACGTCACCATACATGTACACACACGGGATACACGTCAACATACATGTACACACACGGGATACACGTCACCATACATGTACACACACGGGATACACGTCAACATACATGTACACACACGGGATACACGTCAACATACATGTACACACACGGGATACACGTCAACATACATGTACACACACGGGATACACGTCAACATACATGTACACACACGGGATACACGTCACCATACATGTACACACACGGGATACACGTCAACATACATGTACACACACGGGATACACGTCAACATACATGTACACACACGGGATACACGTCACCATACATGTACACCCACGGGATACACGTCACCATACATGTACACACACGGGATACACGTCAACATACATGTACACACACGGGATACACGTCAACATACATGTACACACACGGGATACACGTCACCATACATGTACACACACGGGATACACGTCAACATACATGTTCACACACGGGATACACGTCACCATACATGTACACCCACGGGATACACGTCACCATACATGTACACACACGGGATACACGTCAACATACATGTTCACCCACGGGATACACGTCAACATACATGTACACCCACGGGATACACGTCAACATACATGTTCACCCACGGGATACACGTCAACATACATGTTCACCCACGGGATACACGTCAACATACATGTACACACACGGGATACACGTCACCATACATGTACACACACGGGATACACGTCAACATACATGTACACACACGGGATACACGTCACCATACATGTACACACACGGGATACACGTCAACATACATGTACACACACGGGATACACGTCAACATACATGTACACACACGGGATACACGTCAACATACATGTACACACACGGGATACACGTCAACATACATGTACACACACGGGATACACGTCACCATACATGTACACACACGGGATACACGTCAACATACATGTACACACACGGGATACACGTCAACATACATGTACACACACGGGATACACGTCACCATACATGTACACCCACGGGATACACGTCACCATACATGTACACACACGGGATACACGTCAACATACATGTTCACACACGGGATACACGTCACCATACATGTACACCCACGGGATACACGTCACCATACATGTACACACACGGGATACACGTCAACATACATGTTCACCCACGGGATACACGTCAACATACATGTTCACCCACGGGATACACGTCAACATACATGTTCACCCACGGGATACACGTCAACATACATGTACACACACGGGATACACGTCAACATACATGTACACACACGGGATACACGTCAACATACATGTACACCCACGGGATACACGTCAACATACATGTTCACCCACGGGATACACGTCAACATACATGTTCACCCACGGGATACACGTCAACATACATGTTCACCCACGGGATACACGTCAACATACATGTTCACCCACGGGATACACGTCAACATACATGTTCACCCACGGGATACACGTCAACATACATGTTCACCCACGGGATACACGTCAACATACATGTACACACACGGGATACACGTCAACATACATGTACACCCACGGGATACACATCACCATACATGTACACCCACGGGATACACATCACCATACATGTACACCCACGGGATACACATCACCATACATGTACACCCACGGGATACACATCACCATACATGAACACACGGGATACACATCACCATACATGTACACCCACGGGATACACATCACCATACATGAACACACGGGATACACATCACCATACATGTACACCCACGGGATACACATCACCATACATGAACACACGGGATACACATCACCATACATGTACACCCACGGGATACACATCACACATGTATATTCTTTAAGAGTGATAATAACTTTTGGTGTACTCCAGCACTAGTGTACAGTGATGCACCAGGAGATAGGTACAACACCTTTATTAATAAAGGTTCAGTTGACACCTTTACTAATAAAGATACAACACTTCTACTAACACTAAGAATATTTTTATTATTCGGAACTCCCAAGTTAGATATATGTAGTTAGAACTAATTTTTTACATTCTAGAATCCATGAGCATAAAACATCCATGTCATTGACCAGGAGTGTGAGCAAATTCAGACGAAAGGGTAAAGATCCCCACCATTTATATGGAGAGAGATGCTGAGTTCTTAACCAGGCAACCAGTCTGTGGGGAGTGGCATCCCTCCTATAAGAGAGGTCTCCCCACAGAGAAAAGGGCCCTCGACCCCTAGACACAATCCACTAACACCACCACTACGTTAAGGTAACTTAGCGTCGGGGGTCCTGCCTCAGTGATGGAGGAAATGATGATCAACGAAGGAGAGAGAACCTGCTTGACACAAGTACAAGAAATCTGGTGAATTACTCACGTTAGAGGGAAGGATTGGCATCATCTGTAGTATTTTGGTTAGATAAGAAGTTGGTTATGGGCGTCTGGAAGAATCAACATGAACCGCTGGCTACATAGCTAGACTGAAGAAACTGTAGTTTATTGACAAGTGCGATCATTTTGATGCTAGACAGAATATGTATGAGGCATGATCATGGACCGTGCCACGGGGGCGTTGACCCCCGGATCACCCTTAAGGTAATGGATGAGTTACATCTCTTTGGGGCAGGTGAGAAGGCTTGTCAGTTCACCCACTGATGTGTCGCACACTCACTCGTGGAAACAGTCACACCCGGGTGAAACAATCAAACTGGTCACCAGACCAGTCATGCAGAGACCAGTCAGGTTACATTCCCATCAGTTCAGATATTATATTAAACGTCACTGAAGTAACCACTTTCAACACAGACCTCTGAAGGTACTAGACACTCATACTGAAAACACTTAAAGCAGACTCTTAAACTAGACACTTAAACTAGTTATTTAAATTAGATACTTAAACCAGACAATTAAACCAGACAATCCAGACACTTAATCCAGACAATTAAACAAGGCACTTAAACTAGACACTAACAAGTCACTTTAACTAGACCCATAAACTAGACACTTCACCTAGACACTTAAATAGTGATGATAATTTAAAGTTGAGGTGTTGTGGTCTAGATATATACAATAACAATGGTCAGATATTGCAGCCATGTGTGTGTGTGTGTGTGTGTGTGTGTGTGTGTGTGTGTGTGTGTGTGTGTGTGTGTGTGTGTGTGTGTGTGTAAGGGGGGTTAGGGGGGCTGGGCTACAAGCACCTCAACAAAAACAAACTAACATGGTAACTGTAACAACACACAAATACAAGAGTGAAAATAAAGTCGATGTTTCGCCCCGACTGACTCTTAACTACTGACACTAGTCTAGCGACTCCCCTGTTGCAGGAAGCAACTCTCCACCCTGCCACAGCAAGCACTCTCCCTACCACTGCATGCTGTGATACACAGAGTACAACACCAGTAGTCCAGTAGTGTAGCAACACTGTGTTGCTTTAGCCTAGTACCTCTAACTGCTATGGTATACACACACACACACACACACACACACACACACACACACACACACACACACACACACACACACACACACACACACAAAATGAGGCCACAACAGTGAAAGGTAGTGTGGGGACACTAGTGGTGTAAGGAAGGTAGAGTGTGGGACACTAGTGGTGTAAGGTAGTGTGTGGGGCACTAGTGGTGTAAGGTAGTGTGTGGGGCACTAGTGGTGTAAGGAAGGTAACATTGTGGTCAGTAATGATAATAAAGTAACAGGTTGACCATGAAAGTTAAGACACATGTGCAACATCTGGATATCTTTATTGTAGACGTTTCGCCATCCAGTGGCTTTATCAATACAGATTCTAGGACATAATAGGAAGACAGTAGAACTATATACAAAAGATGAGGTAATCAGTCCCTCGGCCTTGGAGTTGGTGTTCACAGCATCGTGGTGGAGGAGAATCTGGAGCAAAGACAAGAAGACTGGCGGTTATATAGTCGTCAGTGGATAGGGACGGGCAGCAGACGAGGGCAAAGTCACTGGTAGGTGGGATTCCCCAGTGGAAGTAGGTCCTTCCCAAAGAGATGGGTTAGTTGCAGCAACTAACCCATCTCTTTGGGAAGGACCTACTTCCTATTATGTCCTAGAATCTGTATTGATAAAGCCACTGGATGGCGAAACGTCTACAATAAAGATATCCAGATGTTGCACATGTGTCTTAACTTTCATATTGTCGGTATTCTATACCTTTCTTGCACAGGTTGACCGTCAGTAGTCTGGAGTGAAAAGTTGCATCAACTTTCCCACAATTGAGGTGAAGTTGATTGGTCTATAATTTGAAGTTAAGGACCTGTCTTCCCTCTGTACCACTTACAGTGTACATACACACAATAATGAACTCAGTCTTACGGTTTCAAAGTTCCTTTTTAGCCAGGTTACTTCACTCCCTAACAAAACACTTCATAGAATAAGAAGCGTCTCCCAAAAACAGTTATTCAGTCTTTTCTATTTTTTTTTATTTAAAAGCTTAAATATTTCTCTTAGATATCCGTAAATATATATTAAATATCACTTCAACAGAAACCGTCAGCCACATAAAAAATACGAGGTAGAATGTACGTCATAGACACCTTCCATTGACTGTCTATACTGTGTCAAGTATAGAGTTCTATACTTGACACAGGTCGTAACATAATACTGAAGGTAACTGTATATAGTTGTCCGCAGACTTCACTTCAGAATGTACCTCCAGCCGGTTCAGGAGTTTCTACAACACAATTCTCTATCCAAGTGAGAACAAGGCGGAGTACTACAGGAACTGCTAAGTCAATGCTCACTAAGTCGGCAGAGAGAGCGACCTGACTTAACACAGTGAATCCCTACACGACATCAACTGTCAAAGGTGGGGAGGGTTGAGCAGACTAAACTACCCTCCAAGGATATACCTTGTTTCAGCTCTTAGCCAGCTCTTACCTACCTACCACACTACTTAACACACACACACACACACATACACACACACACACACACACACACACACACACACACACACATATATATATATATATATATATATATATATATATATATATATATATATATATATATATATATATATATATATATATATATATATCATTCCCGGGTATAATGGTAATAATACATATCCCTAAACAGGATAATATTATGAACTAGTGGAATCTTTAATTTATCAATAATTAAAGAAACTGCGAGTATAATATTAAGTGGATACATGTACATTCTATATAAGTCACTCTCCCAGTGACCTTGGTCATCACACCCACAAATAGAACATTTCTCAGCATTTAAGAGCATAAGTAGGAAGGAACACTGCAGCAGGCCTACTGGCCCATGGGAGGCAGGTCCAAGTCTCCTACCGGCTTAAGCCAATGCCCCAGCTTAGTCAGGTCAGATCACATTCACTTAAGGGAGGAACACGGCAACTGACCTAGTAGCACAAGCTAATCAGGTCCAACTCACACCCACCCACACCCACTCATGTATTTATCTAACCTATTTTTAAAACTACACAACGTTTTACCCTCTATAACTGTACTTGGGAGTTTGTTCCACTCATCCACAACTCTATTACCAAACCAGTGCTTTCCTATATCCTTCCTGAATCTGAATTTTTCCAACTTAAAACCATTGCTGCGAGTCCTGTCTAGGCTAGATATATTTAGCACGTTATTTACATCGTCTTTATTTATTCCTGTCTATCTTTTATACACCTCAATCACATCCCCCCTAAATCTACGCCTTTCTAGAGAGTGCAGATTCAGGCCCCTCAGTCTATCCTCATAAGGAAGATTTCTGATAAATGGGATCAACTTTGTCATCCTCCTTTGTACGTTTTCCAGAGCATTTATATCCATTCTGTAATATGGTGACCAAAACTGTGCAGCATAATCTAAATGAGACTTAACCAAAGATATAGAGAGTTGAAGAACAACCTGAGGACTTCTATTATTTATGCTTCTTAATATGAAGCCAAGGATTCTGTTAGCTTTATTGCGAACATTTCTGCACTGTTGTCTTGGTTTCAGATTACTGTTAACCAGAACTCCTAAATCTTTTTCGCAATCCGTAATATTAAGATCTACATTATTTAGTTTATATGTGACATGGTTATTGTCTTGTCCAACATTTAGAAGTTTGCATTTGTCTATATTAAACTGCATCTGCCACTTCTCCGACCACTGCATCAGTCTATTCAAATCTTCCTGGAGTGCTCTAATGTTCTCGTCAGAATGAATTCGACGGCCTATTTTGGTGTCATCGGCAACTTGCTGATGTCGCTCTTTATGCCCTCAACTATGTCGTTTATGTAGATAAATAAATAAATAACAAAAAGGCACAATACCGTGACTGGAACGATACACAAATAACCCGCACATAAAAGACAGAAGCTTACGACGACGTTTCGGTCCGACTTGGACCATTGACAAAGTCACACTGACTTTGTCAATGGTCCAAGTCGGACCGAAACGTCGTCGTAAGCTTCTGTCTTTTATGTGCGGGTTATTTGTGTATCGTTTATGTAGATTGTGAACAGCAGGGAGCCCAACACTGACCCCTGTGGAACACCGCTCGTGACTCTTCCCCACTCTGATTTCTCCCCATTTATGCAAACTCTCTGCTGCCTATTTGTCAACCATGCCTCTATCCAGGAAAAAAATTCTCCTATTCCATATGCCTTAATTTTCCTCAATAGTTTCTGATGTGGGACCCTGTCAAAAGCCTTACTGAAGCCCATATACACAATATCATATTAATTACCATGATCTACCTCCTCAAATACCTCAGTGAAAAAAGTTAATAAATTCGTAAGGCAGGAACACCCCTTTGTAAAACCATGCTGAGATTCGTTGATTAATTTATGCTTTTCAAGATGGCTACGAACTGCCTCGGCAATTATTGATTCCATAAATTTTCCCACTATGGAGGTTAGGCTTATTGATCTATAGTTCGAAGCTAAGGACCTGTCACCTGCTTTGAAAATAGGTATCACATTTGCCATTTTCCACTTATCTGGCACCATGCCAGTTTGTAGTGATATGTTGAAAAGATTAGCCAAAGGTTTGCTAAGCTCCTCTTTACATTCCTTTAGAACCCTTGCATACAGTTCATCAGGGCCTGGGGATTTGTTAGGTTTTAATTTATCTATTTGCCTAAGGACCAAGTCACTTGTGACCCTAATCGTGCACAGTTTATTATCGTCCTGTTCTACATAATTTATTATTTCTGGAATAACGCTAGTATCTTCCTGTGTAAAAACTGAGAGGAAGTAAACCATACCCCCGGCCGGGATTGAACCCGCGGGTTCAATCCCGGCCGGGGGTATGGTTTATTTGCAATCGTGTCATTACGATTTCTTGAGTCCTGAGAGGAAGTATGTGTTAAAAATTCTACACATTTCCTTATCACTGTCAGTGAGCTGACCCGAGGAACTTTTGAGTGGTCCTATCTTGTCCCTAATCTTACTACTGTATATCTGAAAGAATCCTTTTGGGTTAGTCTTCGATTCTCTTGCAACTTTAACCTCATAATCTCTTTTTGCTTTTTTAATTCCCTTTTTTATTTCTCTCTTTAATTGAATATATTGATTTCTTAATTGCCCCTCTCCTCTATATATATATGTCTCTTTTGACCAATGAGATGTTTTAATCTATTGTTCATCCATTTAGGATCATTTTTGTTTGATCTGATTTCCCTATTTGGAACATAAGTTGGCTGAGCAGCTAGAACTATGCCCTGGAAAACGTCATATCGGCAACCATCACCACCTACCTGACCCTTAGTCAGGTCATTCCAATTCAGCCCACCCAAGTAATTTTTCAGTCCTATGAAATCAGCCAAGCGAAAGTCAGGGACAGAGACTTGATTGCCATTATTAGGGGAATTCCATGATATATTAAAACTGAGTGACTTGCAATCACTTTCCCCAAGCTTATCATTAACCTCAAGATTATTAAATAGCATTTCCCTGCTGGCAAGAACCAAGTCAAGCAGGTTATTTCCTCTAGTTGGTTCTGTCATAAACTGTTTTAAAAAACAATCCTGAATTGTATCAAGAAAGTCACTTGACTCTAAATTTCCTGTCAAATTGCTCCAGTCAATCTGTCTATAGTTGAAATCTCCCATTAGCACAACATTTTCGTATGTAGATGCCTTACGAATTTCGTCCCATAGAAGTTTACTGCACTCCCTATCAAGATTTGGGGCCCTGTAAATCACACCCAAAATTAGTTTTTCTCGGCCCTCGAGAAGCTGTAACCAAACAGATTCAGTGGCCGACGCTTCTAATTTTATATCTTGTCTAACACAACTATTTAAATTGTCTCTCACATACATCGCTACTCCACCACCTTTCCTGTTGACCCTGTCAGTGTGGAATAATTTATAGCCTTGTATGTGATATTTGGAAGGCATCTCTCTATCTTTCAGATTGAGCCAGGTCTCTGTTATAGCAATAATATCTATGTTTCCTGCACTTGCAATTAATCTTAGCTCATCTATCTTATTTCTTACACTCCTGCTATTAGTATAATAGACCTTAAGGGAGGTAGTCCCTTGCTGCCCTCTGCTGTCTCCCTTTGTTTGCTGACCTGATCTATTGTCTTTATTTATAACTTCATGATGAATGTCTTTTATACATTTACTGTTTTCAACCCTAGTGTTGCATCCTGTCTGTTTCCCACACACACCCATACCTCTATCTTCTATCAGTTTAAAATCCTAGGCATTTCAGCAATGGCCCTCTCAATCGAGTTTGCAAGAGCTACCACCCCAGCCCCAGAGAGATGTACCCCATCCCTTGCATACATATCATGTTTGCCATAAAAGTTGTCCCAGTTGTCAATGAATGGGATTGCAAGTTTCTTGCAGTATCTGTCTAGCCAGCAATTTGGTAACTACAACCCCAGCAATCCCAACCCCACAACCAGAACCCCACAATCACAACCTCACAATTACAACCCTACAATAACCTCAAAACCACAACCCCACAAAAACACCCTCACAATCACAGCCTGACAACCACTATCCCACAACCTCACAACCACAACCCCACAACAACAACCTCACTACCACATCCTCGCAGCAACCTGACAACCACAACTTCACAACAACCTCACAACCCCAATCTCACAACCACAACCTCACAACCACAACCGCTACTACAACCCCGCAACCACTAACGGAAACACTACGGGTTTATTTTGGGTATAGACAAACTTGAGAGTGATATTGGTCTACCTGACTCTCACAGGTGAAGCACTGAACCAGGAGCCAGCAGGTGGTAACCTAAATGTAGCGAGCCCTACCTCTAAAATATGTCAATCTAGCCTTAGCCCTCTCTCTTGCCTCCCCCCTTCCCTCCTTCATTCCTCCGTCCCTCTCCACATAGAAGGGTCAGTGTTTGTCCCCCTCGTTGACACCTCTGTTATAAGTGTCTTGTTACTGTGAAGTTAATGGCTCTATATTTGTCATAATGATACAGTACACTGCTGGAGGCTACCAGTGTTAGGTACACAGCTGGAGGCTGGTAATGAACGACTGTCGGTAAATAAACGGTAGAATGAACCGGGAGTCATACTATGGTCGTGATAGTTGCAGTTTATAGATTACTTGAGTTTAAGGGAAAGAGAACAGATGTAGAGTGAATGTTTCTGTGGCTGTGGTAGGTGGGTAGGTATAAAGCTGGTCTCGAAACAGGACAAGTGTTTCTTGACGGGGGTTTTAGTCATATGATAACCCACAGCTGGAGCTTTTAGTCATCTGACCAAAGCCTTCCACTGGCCCATCCATATAGTTATAACCATTGAGTTCTTGTATGTGGCTGTAGGAATGTACAGATGGGTAACAGCTGGAGGAAAATATTTTGAGTTGTTAAGTGTTAATGAAGAGAGGGAGGCAGTGGAATTATGAAATGAACAGGGAGGTATAACATCTTGTAGGAGTGAGGAAGACCCAGGTACGGGTGTGAGGGAGGTGCATTAGGCAGTAGGTAGAATGTAAGGGGGTAGAACAGCTGGGATAGATAGGATTAAGACAGAAATGTTAAAAACATGTGAGGATAAAGTTTTTTAGTGGTTTGTGTTTTTGTTCAATAAATGCATAAAAAGGGAGGTGTACGAATTATAGAGGAATGTGCATGTTGAGTGTACCTGGTAAGATGTATGGTAAAGTTATTTTGAAAGAATTATGAGTAAGACGGAGAGTAGTATAGCAGATGAACAAGGAGGCTTTAGAAAGTGTAGGGAGTGTGTAGATCAAGCATTTACAGTGAAACAATTAAGTGAAGAATATTTACATGATGGTATGGAACATTTTGTTGCATTTATGGATTTGGAAAAGCATATGACAGGGTAGATAGGGGGGCAATGTGGCAGATGTTGTAGGTGTATGGTATAGGAGGTAGGTCACTGAAAGCAGTGAAGAGTTTTTACGAGGACAGTGAGGCTCAGGTTAGAGTATGTAGAAGAGAGGGAGATTATTTCCCAGTAAGAGTTAATACAGCAGGTGACCAGTCAAGGTGACAGGGCAGGTGAGCGCTCAAGGTGACTCACATAGGGAAAGTAATTCAAGAAGGAACAAAGGTAGAGAATAAGGAGCGAGTGAAAGTGCTGGAAGCAGGATACACTGTAGCAGGATACACTGTAGCAGGATACACTACAGCAGGATACACTGTAGTATGATACAGTGTAACAGGATACACTGTAGCAGGATACACTGTAGAAGGATACAGTGTAGCAGGATACACTGTAGCAGGATACACTACAGCAGGATACACTGTAGTATGATACAGTGTAACAGGATACACTGTAGCAGGATACACTGTAGTAGGATACAGTGTAGCAGGATACACTGTAGCAATACACACTGTAGCAGGATACACTGTAACAAGTTACACTGGAGCAGGATACATTGTAGCAAGATACACTGTAGCAGGATACATTGTAGCAGGATATAGTGTAGCAGGATACAGTGTAGCAGGATACAGTGTAGCAGGATACAGTGTAGCAGGATACAGTGCCGCAGAATACAATGTAGCAGGATGCACAGAGTATCAGGATGCACAGTGTAGCAAGAAACAGTGTAGCAGGATACAATGCAGCAGGATACACTGTAACAGGATACACTGTAGCAGGATACACTGTAGCAGGATACACAGTGTAGCAGGATATACAGTGTAGCAGGATACAGTGTACCAGGATACAGTGTAGCAGGAAACACAGTGAAGCAGGATACGCAATGTAGCAGGATACAGTGTAGCAGGATAAACAGTGTAGCAGGATACACAATGTAGAAGGATACACAGTGCAGCAGGAGACACAGTGTAGCAGGATACAGTGTAGCAGGATAAAGTGTAGCAGCATACACAGTGTAGCAGGATACAGTGTAGAAGGATACACAGTGTAGCAGGATACAGTGTAGCAGGATATACAGTGTAGCAGGATACAATGTAGGAGGATACAGTGTATTAAGATACAGTGTAACAGGATACAGTGTAGCAGGATACACAGTGTAGCAGGAGACACAGTGCAGCAGGATACAGTGTAGCAGGATACAGTGCAGCAGAATACACAGTGTAGCAGGATACAGTGTAGCAGGATACAGTGTAGCAGGATACAGTGTAGCAGGATACAGTGTAGCAGGGTACAGTTTAGCAGGATACAGTGTAGCAGGATACAGTGTAGCAGAATACAGTGTAGCAGAATACAGTGTAGCAAGATACACAGTGTAGCAGGGTACAGTGTAGCAGGTTACAGTGTAGGAGGATACAGTGTAGCAGGATACAGTGCAGCAGGATACAGTGTAGCAAGATACAGTGTAGCAGGATACAGTGTAGCAGAATACAGTGTAGCAGAATACAGTGTAGCAAGATACAGTGTAGCAGGGTACAGTGTAGCAGGTTACAGTGTAGCAGAATACAGTGTAGCAGGATACAGTGTAGCAGGATAAAGTTTAGCAGGATACACAGTGTACCAGATACACAAAGTGAGGGATACCAACATAGTACGTGGGGATACCAACATAGTACGTGGGGATACCAACACAGTACGTGGGGATACCAACATAGTACGTGGGGATACCAACATAGTACGTGGGGATACCAACACAGTACGTGGGGATACCAACACAGTACGTGGGGATACCAACATAGTACGTGGGGATACCAACACAGTACGTGGGGATACCAACATAGTACGTGGGGATACCAACACAGTACGTGGGGATACCAACATAGTACGTGGGGATACCAACACAGTACGTGGGGATACCAACATAGTACGTGGGGATACCAACACAGTACGTGGGGATACCAACATAGTACGTGGGGATACCAACACAGTACGTGGGGATACCAACATAGTACGTGGGGATACCAACACAGTACGTGGGGATACCAACATAGTACGTGGGGATACCAACACAGTACGTGGGGATACCAACATAGTACGTGGGGATACCAACACAGTACGTGGGGATACCAACATAGTACGTGGGGATACCAACATAGTACGTGGGGATACCAACACAGTACGTGGGGATACCAACATAGTACGTGGGGATACCAACACAGTACGTGGGGATACCAACATAGTACGTGGGGATACCAACACAGTACGTGGGGATACCAACATAGTACGTGGGGATACCAACACAGTACGTGGGGATACCAACATAGTACGTGGGGATACCAACACAGTACGTGGGGATACCAACATAGTACGTGGGGATACCAACATAGTACGTGGGGATACCAACACAGTACGTGGGGATACCAACATAGTACGTGGGGATACCAACACAGTACGTGGGGATACCAACACAGTACGTGGGGATACCAACATAGTACGTGGGGATACCAACATAGTACGTGGGGATACCAACATAGTACGTGGGGATACCAACACAGTACGTGGGGATACCAACATAGTACGTGGGGATACCAACACAGTACGTGGGGATACCAACACAGTACGTGGGGATACCAACACAGTACGTGGGGATACCAACATAGTACGTGGGGATACCAACATAGTACGTAAGGATACCAACACAGTACGTGGGGATACCAACACAGTACGTGGGGATACCAACATAGTACGTGGGGACGCCAACACAGTACCTGGGGATACCAGCACAGTACGTGGGGATACCAATATAGTACGTGGGGATACCAACACAGTATGTGGGGATACCAACACAGTACGTGGGGATACCAACACAGTACGTGGGGATACCAACATAGTACGTGAGGATACCAACACAGTACGTGGGGATACCAACACAGTACGTGGGGATACCAACATAGTACGTGGGGACACCAACACAGTACGTGGGGATACCAAAACAGTACGTGGGGATACCAACATAGTACGTGGGGGTACCAACACAGTACGTGGGGATACCAACACAGTACGTGGGGATACCAACACAGTACGTGGGGATACCAACACAGTACGTGGGGATACCAACATAGTACGTGGGGATACCAACACAGTACGTGGGGATACCAACACAGTACGTGGGGATACCAACATAGTACGTGGGGGCACCAACACAGTACGTGGGGATACCAACACAGTACCTGGGGATACCAACACAGTACGTGGGGACACCAAAATAGTACGTGGGGACACCAACACAGTACGTGGGGATACCAAAACAGTACGTGGGGATACCAACACAGTACGTGGGGATACCAACATAGTACGTGGGGATACCAACACAGTACGTGGGGATACCAACACAGTACGTGGGGATACCAACACAGTACCTGGGGATACCAACACAGTACGTAGGGATACCAACACAGTACGTGGGGATACCAACATAGTACGTGGGGACGCCAACACAGTACCTGGGGATACCAACACAGTACGTGGGGATACCAACATAGTACGTGGGGATACCAACACAGTATGTAGGGATACCAACACAGTACGTGGGGATACCAACACAGTACGTGGGGATACCCACATAGTACGTGAGGATACCAACACAGTACGTGGGGATACCAACACAGTACGTGGGGATACCAACATAGTACGTGGGGACACCAACACAGTACGTGGGGATACCAAAACAGTACGTGGGGATACCAACATAGTACGTGGGGATACCAACACAGTACGTGGGGATACCAACACAGTACGTGGGGATACCAACATAGTACGTGGGGATACCAACACAGTACGTAGGGATACCAACACAGTACGTAGGGATACCAACATAGTACGTGGGGATACCAACACAGTACGTGGAGATACCAACACAGTACGTGGGGATACCAACATAGTACGTGGGGGCACCAACACAGTACGTGGGGATACCAACACAGTACCTGGGGATGCCAACACAGTACGTGGGAACACCAACATAGTACGTGGGGACACCAACACAGTACGTGGGGATACCAAAACAGTACGTGGGGATACCAACACAGTACGTGGGGATACCAACATAGTACGTGGGGATACCAACACAGTACGTGGGGATACCAACACAGTACGTGGGGATACCAACACAGTACCTGGGGATAACAACACAGTACGTGCGGATACCAACACAGTGCGTGGGGATACCAACACAGTACGTGGGGATACCAACACAGTACGTGGGGATACCAACACAGTACCTGGGGATAAAAACATAGTACGTGGGGATACCAACACAGTACGTGGGGATACCAACACAGTACCTGGGGATAACAACACAGTACGTGGGGATACCAACACAGTACCTGGGGATAATAACACAGTACGTGGGGATACCAACACAGTGCGTGGGGATACCAACATACTAACATACGCTACAGAAAACCTCCATAAACACATATGAGAGAGAGAGAGAGAGAGAGAGAGAGAGAGAGAGAGAGAGAGAGAGAGAGAGAGAGAGAGAGAGAGAGAGAGAGAGAGAGAGAAGAGAGAGAGAGAGAGAGAGAGAGAGAGAGGAGAGAGAGAGAGAGAGAGAGAGAGAGAGAGAGAGAGAGAGAGAGAGAGAGAGAGAGAGAGAGAGAGAGAGAGAGAGAGGGAGAGAGAGAGAGAGAGAGAGAGAGAGAGAGAGAGAGAGAGAGAGAGAGAGAGAGAGAGAGAGAGAGAGAGAGAGAGAGAGAGAGAGAGAGAGAGAGAGAGAGAGAGAGAGAGAGAGAGAGAGAGAGAGAGAGAGAGAGAGAGAGAGAGAGAGAGAGAGAGAGAGAGAGAGAGAGAGAGAGAGAGAGAGAGAGAGAGAGAGAGAGAGAGAGAGAGAGAACAAGCAGGTTTGAGGTCAACAATGAACATCATCGTCAAGGATCGTAAAAAAGATAACTGAGAGAGGAAGTAGGAAGAAAGTTGTTGAAGCAGACAAGTCAACAGCACCGCCAGCACCACCACCAGCGCCACCACCACCACCAGCGCCACCAGCACCATCAGCAGTACCACCACCAGCACCAGCAGCACCACCAGCACCACCAGCACCATCAGCACCATCAGCAGTACCACCACCAGCACCAGCACCACCACCACCACCACCAGCACCGCCACCACCACCACCACCACCATCATCACCACCAGCACCACCAGCACCAGCACCAGCACCACCACCACCAGCACCGCCACCACCAGCACCACCACCAGCACCACCACCAGCACCACCAGCACCACCAGCTGCACCAGCAGCAGCAGCAGCAGCACCCCCACCACCACCAGCTGCACCACCACCACCATTATGACAATTCTACCATCACCAGCAGCAGCACCAGCTGCACCACCAGCAGCAGCACCAGCAGCAGCACCACCACTACGAGCATCAGCTGCACCACCACCACCACGAGCACCACCAGCACCACCACCAGCAGCACCACTAGCACCAGCACCATCACCAGCACCACCAGCACCACCATCAGCACTACCACCACCACCAGTAGCACCAGCATCACCAGCAGCACTATTACTAGCACCAGCACCACCAGTACCAGTAGCACCAGCAGCACCACCAGTACCAGTACCAGTAGCACCAGCACCAGCATCACCAGCAGCACCGCCAGCACCACTAGCGCCAACAGCACTAACAACACCAGCAGCAGCATCAGCAGCAGCACCAGCAGCCGCACCAGCAGCATAACCAGCACCACCAGCAGCAACACCAGCAGCACCACCAGTAGCACCACCAGCTTCACCAGCAATAGGCAGGTAGCACCAGTACGAGCAGTACCAGCACCACCAGCAGCACCACCAGCAGCACCACCAGCAACAGGCAGGTAGCACCAGCACGAGCAGTACCAGCACCACCAGCAGCACCAACACCAACAGCACCAGGAGCACCAGCAGCACCAGCAGCATCAGCAGCACCAGGAGCACTAGCAGCACCAGCACCAGAAGCACCAGCAAAAGCAGCACCAGCACCAGCAGCACTAGCAGCACTAGCAGCACCAGCACCAGCAGCACTAGCACCAGCAGCACCAGCATCAGCAGCACCAGCAGCACCAGGACCAGCAGCACTAGCAGCACCAACACTAGCAGCACTAGCAGCACCAGCACCAGCAGCACTAGCACCAGCAGCACCAGCATCAGCAGCACTAGCACCAGCAGCACCAGCACCAGCAGCACTAGCACCAGCAGCACCAGCACCAGCAGCACTAGCACCAGCAGCACTAGCAGCACCAACACTAGCAGCACTAGCAGCACCAGCACCAGCAGCACTAGCACCAGCAGCACCAGCATCAGCAGCACCAGGACCAGCAGCACTAGCAGCACCAACACTAGCAGCACTAGCAGCACCAGCACCAGCAGCACTAGCACCAGCAGCACCAGCATCAGCAGCACTAGCACCAGCAGCACCAGCACCAGCAGCACTAGCACCAGCAGCACCAGCACCAGCAGCACCAGGACCAGCAGCACTAGCAGCACCAACACTAGCAGCACTAGCAGCACCAGCACCAGCAGCACTAGCACCAGCAGCACCAGCAACAGCAGCACTAGCACCAGCAGCACCAGCACCAGCAGCACTAGCACCAGCAGCACCAGCACCAGCAGCACCAGGACCAGCAGCACTAGCAGCACCAACACTAGCAGCACTAGCAGCACCAGCACCAGCAGCACTAGCACCAGAAGCACCAGCAGCAGCAGCACTAGCACCAGCAGCACCAGCACCAGCAGCACTAGCACCAGCAGCACCAGCAACAGCAGCACCAGGACCAGCAGCACTAGCAGCACCAACACTAGCAGCACTAGCAGCACCAGCACCAGCAGCACTAGCACCAGCAGCACCAGCATCAGCAGCACTAGCAGCACCAGGACCAGCAGCACTAGCAGCACCAGCAACAGAAGCACCAGCACCAGCAGCACCAGCACCGGCAGCACCAGCAGCACTAACAGCACCAGCACTAGCAGCACTATCAGAACTAGCAGCACCAGCAGCATAGGAATGTATGAGAGTATAGTTATTCCAACACTCTTACATGGGAGTGAAACATGGGTGGTGAATGTTACAACAAGGAGAAGGCTGGAGGCAGTGGAAATGTCATGTCTGAGGGCAATTTGTGATGTGAATATAATGCAGAAAATTCCTAGTTTGGAAATCAGGAGATGTGGGATTACTAAAACTATTATCCGGAGGGCTGATTAGGGGTTGAGGTGGTTCGGACATTTAGAGAGGGTGGAATGATACAGAATGATTTGGAGTGCTTATTAATTTGTAGTGGAAAGAAAGGGGGGCAGGGTTTAGCCTAGGAAAGGTTGGAGGGAGGGGGTAAAGGAGGTTTTGTGTGCAAGGGGCTTGGACTTCCAGCAAGTGTGGATGAACATGTTAGAGAGGTATGAGTGGAGACAAATGGATTTAATGACTTGACGTGCTGTTGAAGTGTGAATAGGATAACATTTATGAAGTGATTCAGGACTTGAGTCCTGGAGATGGGAAGTACAGCGGCTGCACTCTGAAGGAGACGTGTTAATGTTGCAGTTTTATAACTGTAGTGTAAGAATGTCTCTGGCAGGACAGTGAGGAGTGAATGAGGAAAGATTCTCTTGCTTTTTCAGGTCACTTGTTTTGTTGGAGACGATGACGTGTTAATAATAAAAAATAATCAGACAGAGGAAATATAACGTTAGGAACCCTGAGGACCAACTTGAAGACAATACTGTTCTCTGACTACTGTTCTCTGACTACTGTTCTCTGACTACTGTTCTCTGACTACTGTTCTCTGACTACTGTTCTCTGACTACTGTTCCCTGACTACTGTTCTCTGACTACTGTTCTCTGACTACTGTTCTCTGACTACTGTTCTCTGGCTACTGTTCCCTGACTACTGTTCCCTGACTACTGTTCTCTGACTACTGTTCTCTGACTACTGTTCTCTGACTACTGTTCTCTGACTACTGTTCTCTGACTACTGTTCTCTGACTACTGTTCTCTGACTACTGTTCTCTGACTACTGTTTTCTCTGACTACTGTTCTCTGACTACTGTTCTCTGACTACTGTTCTCTGACTACTGTTCTCTGACTACTGTTCTCTGACTACTGTTCTCTGACTACTGTTCTCTGACTACTGTTCTCTGACTACTGTTCTCTGACTACTGTTCCCTGACTACTGTTCTCTGACTACTGTTCTCTGACTACTGTTCTCTGACTACTGTTCTCTGGCTACTGTTCCCTGACTACTGTTCCCTGACTACTGTTCTCTGACTACTGTTCCCTGACTACTGTTCTCTGACTACTGTTCTCTGACTACTGTTCTCTGACTACTGTTCTCTGACTACTGTTCTCTGACTACTGTTCTCTGACTACTGTTCTCTGACTACTGTTCTCTGACTACTGTTCTCTGACTACTGTTCTCTGACTACTGTTCTCTGACTACTGTTTTCTCTGACTACTGTTCTCTGACTACTGTTCTCTGACTACTGTTCCTTGACTACTGTTCTCTGACTACTGTTCTCTGACTACTGTTCTCTGACTACTGTTCTCTGACTACTGTTCTCTGACTACTGTTCCTTGACTACTGTTCTCTGACTACTGTTCTCTGACTACTGTTCTCTGACTAATGTTCTCTGACTACTGTTCTCTGACTACTGTTCTCTGACTACTGTTCTCTGACTACTGTTCTCTGACTACTGTTCTCTGACTACTGTTCTCTGACTACTGTTCCTTGACTACTGTTCTCTGACTACTGTTCTCTGACTACTGTTCTCTGACTACTGTTCTCTGACTACTGTTCTCTGACTACTGTTCCTTGACTACTGTTCTCTGGCTACTGTTCTCTGACTACTGTTCTCTGACTACTGTTCTCTGACTACTGTTCCCTGACTAGTGTTCTCTGACTACTGTTCTCTGACTACTGTTCTCTGACTACTCTTCTCTGACAACTGTCCTCTGACTACTGTTCTCTGACTACTGTTCTCTGACTACTGTTCTCTGACTACTGTTCTCTGACTACTGTTCTCTAACTACTGTTCTCTGACTACTGTTCTCTGACTACTGTTCCCTGACTACTGTTCTCTGACTACTGTTCTCTGACTACTGTTCTCTGACTACTGTTCTCTGACTACTGTTCTCTGACTACTGTTCTCTGACTACTGTTCTCTGACTACTGTTCTCTGACTACTGTTCTCTGACTACTGTTCTCTGACTACTGTTCTCTGACTACTGTTCCCTGACTACTGTTCTCTGACTACTGTTCTCTGACTACTGTTCTCTGACTACTGTTCTCTGACTACTGTTCTCTGACTACTGTTCTCTGACTACTGTTCTCTGACTACTGTTCTCTGACTACTGTTCCCTGACTACTGTTCTCTGACTACTGTTCTCTGACTACTGTTCTCTGACTACTGTTCTCTGACTACTGTTCTCGGACTACTGTTCTCTGACTACTGTTCTCTGACTACTGTTCTCTGACTACTGTTCTCTGACTACTGTTCTCTGACTACTGTTCTCTGACTACTGTTCTCTGACTACTGTTCTCTGACTACTGTTCTCTGACTACTGCTCTCAGACTACTGTTCCCTGACTACTGTTCTCTGACTACTGTTCTCTGACTACTGTTCTCTGACTACTGTTCTCTGACTACTGTTCTCTGACTACTGTTCCCTGACTACAGTTCTCTGACTACTGTTCTCTGACTACTGTTCCCTGACTACTGTTCCCTGACTACTGTTCTCTGACTACTGTTCCCTGACTACTGTTCTCTGACTACTGTTCTCTGACTACTGTTCTCTGACTACTCTTCTCTGACTACTGTTCCCTGACTACTGTTCCCTGACTACTGTTCTCTGACTACTGTTCTCTGACTACTGTTCTCTGACTACTCTTCTCTGACTACTGTTCCCTGACTACTGTTCCCTGACTACTGTTCTCTGACTACTGTTCTCTGACTACTGTTCTCTGACTACTGTTCTCTGACTACTGTTCTCTGACTACTGTTCTCTGACTACTCTTCTCTGACTACTGTTCCCTGACTACTGTTCCCTGACTACTGTTCTTTGACTACTGTTCTCTGACTACTGTTCTCTGACTACTGTTCTCTGACTACTGTTCTCTGACTACTCTTCTCTAACTACTGTTCCCTGACTACTGTTCCCTGACTACTGTTCTCTGACTACTGTTCTCTGACTACTGTTCTCTGACTACTGTTCTCTGACTACTGTTCTCTGACTACTGTTCTCTGACTACTGTTCTCTGACTACTGTTCTCTGACTACTGTTCTCGGACTACTGTTCTCGGACTACTGTTCTCTGACTACTGTTCTCTGACTACTGTTCTCTGACTACTGTTCTCTGACTACTGTTCTCTGACTACTGTTCTCTGACTACTGTTCGCTGACTACTGTTCTCTGACTACTGTTCCCTGACTACTGTTCTCTGACTACTGTTCTCTGACTACTGTTCTCTGACTACTGTTCTCTGACTACTGTTCTCTGACTACTGTTCTCTGACTACTGTTCTCTGACTACTGTTCTCTGACTACTGTTCCCTGACTACTGTTCTCTGACTACTGTACTCTGACTACTGCTCTCTGACTACTGTTCTCTGACTACTGTTCTCTGACTACTGTTCTCTGACTACTGTTCTCTGACTACTGTTCCCTGACTACTGTTCCCTGACTACTGTTCTCTGACTACTATTCTCTGACTACTGTTCTCTGACTACTGTTCTCTGACTACTGTTCTCTTACTACTGTTCTCTGACTACTGTTCTCTGACTACTGTTCTCTGACTACTCTTCCCTGACTACTGTTCTCTGGCTACTGTTCCCTGACTACTGTTCCCTGACTACTGTTCTCTGACTACTGTTCCCTGACTACTGTTCTCTGACTACTGTTCTCTGACTACTGTTGTCTGACTACTGTTCTCTGACTACTGTTCTCGGACTACTGTTCTCTGACTACTGTTCCCTGACTACTGTTCTCTGACTACTGTTCTCTGACTACTGTTCTCTGACTACTGTTCCCTGACTACTGTTCCCTGACTACTGTTCCCTGACTACTGTTCCCTGACTACTGTTCTCTGACTACTGTTCCCTGACTACTGTTCTCTGACTACTGTTCTCTGGCTACTGTTCCCTGACTACTGTTCTCTGACTACTGTTCTCTGACTACTGTTCTCTGACTACTGCTCCCTGACTACTGTTCCCTGACTACTGTTCCCTGACTACTGTTCTCTGACTACTGTTCTCTGACTTCTGTTCCCTGACTACTGTTCTCTGGCTACTGTTCTCTGACTACTGTTCTCTGACTACTGTTCTCTGACTACTGTTCCCTGACTACTGTTCTCTGGCTACTGTTCTCTGACTACTGTTCTCTGACTACTGTTCTCTGACTACTGTTCCCTGACTACTGTTCCCTGACTACTGTTCTCTGACTACTGTTCTCTGACTACTGCTCTCTGACTACTGTTCTCTGACTACTGTTCCCTGACTACCGTTCTCTGACTTCTGTTCTCTGACTACTGTTCTCTGACTACTGTTCTCTGACTACTGTTCTCTGACTACTGTTCTCTGACTACTGTTCCCTGACTACTGTTCCCTGACTACTGTTCCCTGGCTACTATTCTCTGACTTCTGTTCTCTGACTACTGTTCTCTGACTACTGTTCTCTTACTACTGTTCTCTGACTACTGTTCTCTGACTACAGTTCCCTGACTACTGTTCCCTGACTACTGTTCTCTGACTACTGTTCTCTGACTACTGCTCTCTGACTACTGTTCTCTGACTACTGTTCCCTGACTACTGTTCCCTGAATGCTGTTCCCTGACTACTCTTCTCTGACTACTCTACTCTGACTACTGCTCTCTGACTACTGTTCCCTGACTACTGTTCCCTGACTACTGTTCCCTGACTACTCTTCTCTGACTACTCTACTCTGACTACTGCTCCCTGACTACTGTTCCCTGACTACTGTTCCCTGACTACTGTTCTCTGACTACTGTTCCCTGACTACTGTTCCCTGACTACTGTTCTCTGACTACTGTTTCCTGACTACTGTTCCCTGACTACTGTTCCCTGGCTACTGTTCTCTGGCTACTGTTCCCTGACTACTTTTCTCTGACTACTGTTCCCTGACTACTGTTCCCTGACTACTGTTCCCTGACTACTGTTCTCTGACTACTGTTCTCTGACTACTGTTCTCTGACTACTGTTCCCTGACTACTGTTCCCTGACTACTGTTCCCTGACTACTGTTCCCTGACTACTGTTCCCTGACTACTGTTCCCTGACTACTGTTCTCTGAC
This sequence comes from Cherax quadricarinatus, assembly GCF_038502225.1. Taxonomy (NCBI): domain Eukaryota; kingdom Metazoa; phylum Arthropoda; class Malacostraca; order Decapoda; family Parastacidae; genus Cherax; species Cherax quadricarinatus. The sequence continues at coordinate 5,365,475 of NC_091295.1, forward strand.
TACTGTTCCCTGACTACTGTCCCCTAACTACTGTTCCCTGACTACTGTTCCCTGACTACTGTTCGCTGACTGCTGTTCCCTGACTATTGTTCCCTAACTACTGTTCCCTGACTACTGTTCCCTGACTACTGTTCCCTGACTACTGTTCCCTGACTACTGTTCCCTGACTACTGTTCCCTAACTACTGTTCCCTGACTACTGTTCCCTGACTACTGTTCCCTGACTACTGTTCCCTGACTACTGTTCCCTGACTACTGTTCCCTGACTACTGTTCCCTGACTACTGTTCCCTAACTACTGTTCCCTGACTACTGTTCCCTGACTACTGTTCCCTGACTACTGTTCCCTGACTATTGTTCCCTGACTACTGTTCCCTAACTACTGTTCCCTGACTACTGTTCCCTGACTACTGTTCCCTGACTACTGTTCCCTAACTACTATTCCCTGACTACTGTTCTCTGTCTACTGTTCCCTGACTACTGTTCCCTAACTACTGTTCCCTGACTACTGTTCCCTGACTACTGTTCCCTAACTACTATTCCCTGACTACTGTTCTCTGTCTACTGTTCCCTAACTACTGTTCCCTAACTACTGTTCCCTGACTACTGTTCCCTGACTACTGTTCCCTGACTACTGTTCCCTAACTACTATTCCCTGACTACTGTTCTCTAACTACTGTTCCCTGACTACTGTTCCCTAACTACTATTACCTGACTACTGTTCTCTGTCTACTGTTCCCTGACTACTGTTCCCTGACTACTGTTCCCTGACTACTGTTCCCTAACTACTATTCCCTGACTACTGTTCTCTAACTACTGTTCCCTGACTACTGTTACCTAACTACTATTCCCTGACTACTCTTCTCTGTCTACTGTTCCCTGACTACTGTTCCCTGACTACTGTTCCCTGACTACTGTTCCCTAACTAGTATTCCCTGACTACTCTTCTCTGACTACTGTTCCCTAACTACTATTCCCTGACTACTATTCTCTGACTACTGTTCTCTGACTACTGTTCCCTGACTATTGCTCCCTAACTACTGTTCCGTGACTTCTGTTCCCTGATTACTGTTCCCTGACTACTGTTCTCTGTCTACTGTTCCCTGACTACTGTTCCCTGACTACTGTTCCCTGACTGCTGTTCCCTGACTACTGTTCCCTGACTACTGTTCCCTGACTGGCTGAGGAGAGTAAGTGGAGAGTAAAAAGAGATGACAATAGAGTAACACACAGAGATAAGGATCACCAGGAAGACACAATGTAAACAGTGTGACGAGAATGTATCTTACGTGACCGTGCAGACAGCTAGGAGGCTGTTTCTCAACAACAACAACAATACGACTACAATTACTACTACCACTACTAATGATGATGATGATAATAATAATAATAATAATAATAATAATAATAATAATAATAATCTTTATTTCTACAAGTACGTGATACAACTTATATAGACTGTATAGAAACAGCTATGGACAGCAACTTAGGTTACTTTTGTCACCAGGATGCGACCCACTAACACCCAGGTACCTACTTACTGCTAGGTGAACAGGAACAGCAGGTGTCTTAATGATATACGCCCCAATGTTTCCACCTGTACCGGGGATCGAGCCGTGAACCGCAATGTGTGAGTTGAGTGCGCTACCAACAGAGTAGACACGTACAAGTCAGAAAGGTTAGATATAAGGAGGACCTACCTAACATAGACCAACTGCAGAGTCTTGCGGGTTTATCAACAGAACGGCAAGATTGATGATTACTTGTATAGTAACACTGCATAAACAAAGGAATATAGAAATAGAGAAGAGAATAGAGTAGCTGGGAAAGATATAGAGCTGTGAGAAGAGAAACTGAAAGAGAATGTGAGATGTTCAGTTGTGAGAAGGAAGTTAGAGAGATAATGCAAGTAGCAGGAAGAATCGTAGTCCAGATACACTAGGATGGTCAACACTACACTCAACAAGGTACTAGGATGGTCAACACTACACTCAACAAGGTACTAGGATGGTCAACACTACACTCAACAAGGTACTAGGATGGTCAACACTACACACAACAAGGTACTAGGATAATCAACACTACACTCAACAAGGTACTAGGATTGTCAAGACTACACTCAACAAGGTACTAGGATGGTCTACACTACACTCAACAAGGTACTATGATGATCTACACCACACTCAACAAGGTACTAGGGTGGTCAACACCACACTTAACAAGGTGCTAGGATGGTCTACACCACACTCAACAAGGCACTAGGATGGTCTACACCACACTCAACAAGGTACTAGGATGATCTACACCACACTCTACAAGGTACAAGGATGGTCAACACCACACTCAACAAGGTACTAGGAGGGTCAACACCACACTCAACAAGGTACTAGGATGGTCAACACCACACTCAACAAGGTACTAGGATGGTCAAAACCACACTCAACAAGTCGGACCGAAACGTCGTCGTAAGCTTCTGTCTTTTATGTGCGGGTTATTTGTGTATCGTTCCAGTCACGGTATTGTGCCTTTTTGTTATTTATTTAAGGTACTAGGATGGTCAACACTACACTCAACAAGGTACTAGGATGGTCAACACACTCAACAAGGTACAAGGATGGTCAACACCACACTCAACAAGGTACTAGGATGGTCAACACCACACTCAACAAGGTACTAGGATGGTCAACACTACACTCAACAAGGTACTAGGATGGTCAACACTACACTCAACAAGGTACTAGGATGGTCAACACACTCAACAAGGTACAAGGATGGTCAACACCACACTCAACAAGGTACTAGGATGGTCAACACCACACTCAACAAGGTACTAGGATGGTCAACACCACACTCAACAAGGTACTAGGATGGTCAACACCACACTCAACAAGGTACAAGGATGGTCAACACCACACTCAACAAGGTACTAGGATGGTCAACACCACACTCAACAAGGTACAAGGATGGTCAACACCACACTCAACAAGGTACTAGGATGGTCAACACCACACTCAACAAGGTACTAGGATGGTCAACACCACACTCAACAAGGTACAAGGATGGTCAACACCACACTCAACAAGGTACAAGGATGGGCAACACCACACTCAACAAGGTACAAGGATGGTCAACACCACACTCAACAAGGTACAAGGATGGTCAACACCACACTCAACAAGGTACAAGGATGGTCAACACCACACTCAACAAGGTACAAGGATGGTCAACACCACACTCAACAAGGTACTAGGATGGTCAACACCACACTCAACAAGGTACTAGGATGGTCAACACCACACTCAACAAGGTACAAGGATGGTCAACACCACACTCAACAAGGTACAAGGATGGTCAACACCACACTCAACAAGGTACAAGGATGGTCAACACCACACTCAACAAGGTACAAGGATGGTCAACACCACACTCAACAAGGTACTAGGATGGTCAACACCACACTCAACAAGGTACTAGGATGGTCAACACCACACTCAACAAGGTACAAGGATGGTCAACACCACACTCAACAAGGTACAAGGATGGTCAACACCACACTCAACAAGGTACGAGGCTGACCAACTGTGCCACGACACAAACAACAATAGGAAGCATAACAATGTCAACATCCCTGACACAAATCTTCTGACTGCTATTCAGTTTAACTGGAGAAAATATCGTAAACACACATGTTGCTCCGTTAGTAAGACTAGAATATTTGACAAATATAATCTAAATCATATTAAGATAATCAGAAGTAAAATGGTGAGGCAGGAAGAGTTTATGTACTTATATAAGATCACAACCAGAACGAGTTTGTGACTGAAAAGTCTTGGTTTTATGGGAGTTCTATCACGGGTGACAGTAATAAAGTACGTTGGATTGCGTGCCGTCAGCAGCAACAGCCTGATGAATTAGGTTCTGATCCCCCACCAGGCCTGGTCATGGACTGGGTCACGGGGGCGTTGACCCCTGGAACACCCTGCAGGTAGGGCTGGGTAAACTCCATGTTGCTGCTACTGTGTGAGATATTTCACACCATAACACAAGACAGGCTCACCCACGAACGTAAAAAAATCAACAATGCCAGGAAAAGTTCTGTGATGAATGACGGAATACCTAAAGGAAGGAGACAGAAGGATGGACAACGAGGTCTCTTCATGAAGGGCAGAAGTGATGAACGAGGTCCCTCAAGGCTTAGTACTGGGATCAATATTGCTTAACTAATGACGAAAATAGAACTTAGAGAAGAGTGTGAATCACCGTAGTAGTTAAGACAACAGTGTGAATCACCGTAGTAGTTAAGACAACAGTGTGAAGCACCGTAGTAGTCAAGACAACAGTGTGAAGCACCGTAGTAGTCAAGACAACAGTGTGAAGCACCGTAGTAGTTAAGACAACAGTGTGAATCACCGTAGTAGTTAAGACAACAGTGTGAAGCACCGTAGTAGTCAAGACAACAGTGTGAAGCACCGTAGTAGTCAAGACAACAGTGTGAAGCACCGTAGTAGTTAAGACAACAGTGTGAAGCACCGTAGTAGTTAAGACAATAGTGTGAAGCACCGTAGTAGTTAAGACAACAGTATGAAGCACCGTAGTAGTTAAGACAACAGTATGAAGCACCGTAGTAGTTAAGACAACAGTATAAAGCACCGTAGTAGTTAAGACAACAGTGTGAAGCACCGTAGTAGTTAAGACAACAGTATGAAGCACCGTAGTAGTTAAGACAACAGTGTGAAGCACCGTAGTAGTTAAGACAACAGTATGAAGCACCGTAGTAGTCAAGACAACAGTATGAAGCACCGTAGTAGTCAAGACAACAGTGTGAAGCACCGTAGTAGTTAAGACAACAGTATGAAGCACCGTAGTAGTCAAGACAACAGTATGAAGCACCGTAGTAGTCAAGACAACAGTATGAAGCACCGTAGTAGTCAAGACAACAGTATGAAGCACCGTAGTAGTCAAGACAACAGTATGAAGCACCGTAGTAGTCAAGACAACAGTATGAAGCACCGTAGTAGTCAAGACAACAGTGTGAAGCACCGTAGTAGTTAAGACAACAATTAGTGCTGGGGTTATCTTCCCCTGGACCAGGTCTAAGATCAGGTCTCAGACCAGGTCTCAGACCAGGTCTCAGACCAGGTCTCAGACCAGGTCTCAGACCAGGTCTCAGACCAGGTCTCAGACCAGGTCTCAGACCAGGTCTCAGACCAGGTCTCAGACCAGGTCTCAGACCAGGTCTCAGACCAGGTCTCGGACCAGGTCTCCTCTGTTGGAGAGAAAATGTTACAGTAGTAACCATAAGAAATAAACTTACATACTGACTCTTCAGTAGAAGTGTGTAGTAAGATTTAGGTGTCATCAGAAGTATCCACGTGACGAAGGATCATCAACCTTACCAGTGACAGAAGTATTGAGATATCAACAGATAAGGATTATACTGAGTACTAAGCTACTGATGTTCACAACAGAACTCCGTTGGTACCGTACGTACACCTGGCAAAGCTGAGAACGCCGTTGGTACCGTACGTACACCTGGCAAAGCTGAGAATGCCGTTGGTACCGTACGTACACCTGGCAAAGCTGAGAACGCCGTTGGTACCGTACGTACACCTGGCAAAGCTGAGAACGCCGTTGGTACTGTATGTACACCTGGCAAAGCTGAGAACGCCGTTGGTACCGTACGTACACCTGGCAAAGCTGAGAACGCCGTTGGTACTGTACGTACACCTAGCAAAGCTGAGAACGCCGTTGGTACTGTATGTACACCTGGCAAAGCTGAGAACGCCGTTGGTATCGTATGTACACCTGGCAAACCTGAGAACGCCGTTGGTACCGTACGTACACCTGGCAAAACTGAGAACGCCGTTGGTACCGTACGTACACCTGGCAAAGCTGAGAACGACGTTGGTACCGTACGTGCACCTGGCAAAGCTGAGAACGCCGTTGGTACCGTACGTACATCTAGCAAAGCTAAGAACACCGTTGGTACCGTACGTACACCTGGCAAAGCTGAGAACGCCGTTGGTACCGTACGTACACCTAGCAAAGCTAAGAACGCCGTTGGTACTGTACGTACACCTGGCAAAGCTGAGAAAGGTGTTGGGGACCTTCAATTAAGAGAGTCAGTTCAGGGTAGAGGTGAGGCTAGAACCCCTGACCAGTGAGTGCTAACACCCACAGGCAAGTAAACCACTGGGCCATCTCGCTCTCATAAGTCAAGGTATAAAACTTGATAAATAATACCCAACAGTTGGGTTAGAAAGATCAGCAAATATCTGCACATATTTAGACAACGTTTCGACCCTGGACCTTGATAACCTCTAACATACTAAGATTAAAATGACAGTATATACAGGCGGAGAGTAGAGTGTGTCCTATAGTGACCTGAAGAGTGAGTGTGTGTCCCTTAGTGACCTGAAGAGTGAGTGTGTGTCCCATAGTGACCTGAAGAGTGAGTGTGTGTCCCATAGTGACCTGAAGAGTGAGTGTGTGTCCCATAGTGACCTGAAGAGTGAGTGTGTGTCCCATAGTGACCTGAAGAGTGAGAGTGTGTCCCATAGTGACCTGAAGAGTGAGAGTGTGTCCCAGAGTGACCTGAAGAGTGAGTGTGTGTCCCTTAGTGACCTGAAGAGTGAGTGTGTGTCCCATAGTGACCTGAAGAGTGAGAGTGTGTCCCATAGTGACCTGAAGAGTGAGTGTGTGTCCCATAGTGACCTGAAGAGTGAGTGTGTGTCCCATAGTGACCTGAAGAGTGAGTGTGTGTCCCATAGTGACCTGAAGAGTGAGAGTGTGTCCCAGAGTGACCTGAAGAGTGAGTGTGTGTCCCTTAGTGACCTGAAGAGTGAGTGTGTGTCCCATAGTGACCTGAAGAGTGAGAGTGTGTCCCATAGTGACCTGAAGAGTGAGTGTGTGTCCCATAGTGACCTGAAGAGTGAGTGTGTGTCCCATAGTGACCTGAAGAGTGAGTGTGTGTCCCATAGTGACCTGAAGAGTGAGAGTGTGTCCCAGAGTGACCTGAAGAGTGAGTGTGTGTCCCTTAGTGACCTGAAGAGTGAGTGTGTGTCCCATAGTGACCTGAAGAGTGAGAGTGTGTCCCATAGTGACCTGAAGAGTGAGAGTGTGTCCCATAGTGACCTGAAGAGTGAGAGTGTGTCCCATAGTGACCTGAAGAGTGAGAGTGTGTCCCATAGTGACCTGAAGAGTGAGTGTGTGTCCCATAGTGACCTGAAGAGTGAGAGTGTGTCCCATAGTGACCTGAAGAGTGAGACCTGAAGAGTGAGTGTGTGTCCCATAGTGACCTGAAGAGTGAGAGTGTGTGTCCCATAGTGACCTGAAGAGTGAGAGTGTGTCCCATAGTGACCTGAGTGAGTGTGTGTCCCATAGTGACCTGAGTGAAGAGTGAGTGTGTGTCCCCCATAGTGACCTGAAGAGTGAGTGTGTCCCATAGTGACCCCATAGTGACCTGAAGAGTGAGAGTGTGTCCCATAGTGACCTGAAGAGTGAGTGTGTGTCCCATAGTGACCTGAAGAGTGAGAGTGTGTCCCATAGTGACCTGAAGAGTGAGTGTGTGTCCCATAGTGACCTGAAGAGTGAGTGTGTGTCCCATAGTGACCTGAAGAGTGAGTGTGTGTCCCATAGTGACCTGAAGAGTGAGTGTGTGTCCCATAGTGACCTGAAGAGTGAGAGTGTGTCCCATAGTGACCTGAAGAGTGAGAGTGTGTCCCATAGTGACCTGAAGAGTGAGAGTGTGTCCCATAGTGACCTGAAGAGTGAGAGTGTGTCCCATAGTGACCTGAAGAGTGAGTGTGTGTCCCATAGTGACCTGAAGAGTGAGTGTGTGTCCCATAGTGACCTGAAGAGTGAGAGTGTGTCCCATAGTGACCTGAAGAGTGAGTGTGTGTCCCATAGTGACCTGAAGAGTGAGAGTGTGTCCCATAGTGACCTGAAGAGTGAGTGTGTGTCCCATAGTGACCTGAAGAGTGAGTGTGTGTCCCATAGTGACCTGAAGAGTGAGTGTGTGTCCCATAGTGACCTGAAGAGTGAGTGTGTGTCCCATAGTGACCTGAAGAGTGAGAGTGTGTCCCATAGTGACCTGAAGAGTGAGAGTGTGTCCCATAGTGACCTGAAGAGTGAGAGTGTGTCCCATAGTGACCTGAAGAGTGAGTGTGTGTCCCATAGTGACCTGAAGAGTGAGAGTGTGTCCCATAGTGACCTGAAGAGTGAGTGTGTGTCCCATAGTGACCTGAAGAGTGAGAGTGTGTCCCATAGTGACCTGAAGAGTGAGTGTGTGTCCCATAGTGACCTGAAGAGTGAGTGTGTCCCATAGTGACCTGAAGAGTGAGAGTGTGTCCCATAGTGACCTGAAGAGTGAGTGTGTGTCCCATAGTGACCTGAAGAGTGAGTGTGTGTCCCATAGTGACCTGAAGAGTGAGAGTGTGTCCCATAGTGACCTGAAGAGTGAGAGTGTGTCCCATAGTGACCTGAAGAGTGAGTGTGTGTCCCATAGTGACCTGAAGAGTGAGTGTGTGTCCCATAGTGACCTGAAGAGTGAGAGTGTGTCCCATAGTGACCTGAAGAGTGAGTGTGTGTCCCATAGTGACCTGAAGAGTGAGAGTGTGTCCCATAGTGACCTGAAGAGTGAGAGTGTGTCCCATAGTGACCTGAAGAGTGAGAGTGTGTCCCATAGTGACCTGAAGAGTGAGTGTGTGTCCCATAGCGACCTGAAGAGTGAGTGTGTGTCCCATAGTGACCTGAAGAGTGAGAGTGTGTCCCATAGTGACCTGAAGAGTGAGTGTGTGTCCCATAGTGACCTGAAGAGTGAGAGTGTGTCCCATAGTGACCTGAAGAGTGAGTGTGTGTCCCATAGTGACCTGAAGAGTGAGTGTGTGTCCCATAGTGACCTGAAGAGTGAGTGTGTGTCCCATAGTGACCTGAAGAGTGAGTGTGTGTCCCATAGTGACCTGAAGAGTGAGAGTGTGTCCCATAGTGACCTGAAGAGTGAGAGTGTGTCCCATAGTGACCTGAAGAGTGAGAGTGTGTCCCATAGTGACCTGAAGAGTGAGTGTGTGTCCCATAGTGACCTGAAGAGTGAGAGTGTGTCCCATAGTGACCTGAAGAGTGAGTGTGTGTCCCATAGTGACCTGAAGAGTGAGAGTGTGTCCCATAGTGACCTGAAGAGTGAGTGTGTGTCCCATAGTGACCTGAAGAGTGAGTGTGTCCCATAGTGACCTGAAGAGTGAGAGTGTGTCCCATAGTGACCTGAAGAGTGAGTGTGTGTCCCATAGTGACCTGAAGAGTGAGTGTGTGTCCCATAGTGACCTGAAGAGTGAGAGTGTGTCCCATAGTGACCTGAAGAGTGAGAGTGTGTCCCATAGTGACCTGAAGAGTGAGTGTGTGTCCCATAGTGACCTGAAGAGTGAGTGTGTGTCCCATAGTGACCTGAAGAGTGAGAGTGTGTCCCATAGTGACCTGAAGAGTGAGAGTGTGTCCCATAGTGACCTGAAGAGTGAGAGTGTGTCCCATAGTGACCTGAAGAGTGAGTGTGTGTCCCATAGTGACCTGAAGAGTGAGTGTGTGTCCCATAGTGACCTGAAGAGTGAGAGTGTGTCCCATAGTGACCTGGAGAGTGAGAGTGTGTCCCATAGTGACCTGAAGAGTGAGAGTGTGTCCCATAGTGACCTGAAGAGTGAGTGTGTGTCCCATAGTGACCTGAAGAGTGAGTGTGTGTCCCATAGTGACCTGAAGAGTGAGAGTGTGTCCCATAGTGACCTGAAGAGTGAGTGTGTGTCCCATAGTGACCTGAAGAGTGAGAGTGTGTCCCATAGTGACCTGAAGAGTGAGAGTGTGTCCCATAGTGACCTGAAGAGTGAGAGTGTGTCCCATAGTGACCTGAAGAGTGAGTGTGTGTCCCATAGTGACCTGAAGAGTGAGTGTGTGTCCCATAGTGACCTGAAGAGTGAGAGTGTGTCCCATAGTGATCTGAAGAGTGAGTGTGTGTCCCATAGTGACCTGAAGAGTGAGTGTGTGTCCCATAGTGACCTGAAGAGTGAGAGTGTGTCCCATAGTGACCTGAAGAGTGAGAGTGTGTCCCATAGTGACCTGAAGAGTGAGAGTGTGTCCCATAGTGACCTGAAGAGTGAGAGTGTGTCCCATAGTGACCTGAAGAGTGAGTGTGTGTCCCATAGTGACCTGAAGAGTGAGTGTGTGTCCCATAGTGACCTGAAGAGTGAGAGTGTGTCCCATAGTGACCTGAAGAGTGAGAGTGTGTCCCATAGTGACCTGAAGAGTGAGAGTGTGTCCCATAGTGACCTGAAGAGTGAGTGTGTGTCCCATAGTGACCTGAAGAGTGAGTGTGTGTCCCATAGTGACCTGAAGAGTGAGAGTGTGTCCCATAGTGACCTGGAGAGTGAGAGTGTGTCCCATAGTGACCTGAAGAGTGAGAGTGTGTCCCATAGTGACCTGAAGAGTGAGAGTGTGTCCCATAGTGACCTGAAGAGTGAGTGTGTGTCCCATAGTGACCTGAAGAGTGAGTGTGTGTCCCATAGTGACCTGAAGAGTGAGAGTGTGTCCCATAGTGACCTGGAGAGTGAGAGTGTGTCCCATAGTGACCTGAAGAGTGAGAGTGTGTCCCATAGTGACCTGAAGTTTGAAGTGTGAGGGACACATAGTGACCTGAAGAGTGAGGTGTGACACATAGTGATCTGAAGAGTGAGGTGTGAGTGACACAGTGACCTGAAGAGCGAAGTGTGACACATAGTGACCCGAAGAGTGAGGTGTGAGTGACACATAGTGACCTGATGAATGAAGTGTGAGTGACGCGTAGTAACCTGAAGAGTGATGACACATTGTGACCTGAAGAGTGAGGTGTGAGTGACATAATGACCTGAAGTGTGAAGAGTGAGGTATGAGTGACACATAATGAACTGAAGAGTGAAGTGTGAGTGACCCATAGTGACCTGAAAAGTGAGGTGTGACACATAGTGACCTGAAGAGAAGTGTGAGTGACACAGTGACCTGAAGAGCGAAGTGTGACACATAGTGACCCGAAGAGTGAGGTGTGAGTGACACATAGTGACCTGAAGAGTGAAGTGTGAGTGACCCATAGTGACCTGAAAAGTGAAGTGAGACACATTGTAACCTGAAGAGTGAAGTGTGACACATAGTGACCTGAAAAGTGAGGTGTGACACATAGTGACCTGAAGAGAAGTGTGAGTGACACATGATGTTAGAAGTTAGACGTTATCTAACATATGTTAGTGTCTGCTGTCCTGTATTTTAATACCAGTAATATTCCTCCAACTTGCTATATTTATAGACCATAGGAAGGTTAGCATGGGCCACCACTATGACCACAAATACAAGTTGTTACAGACGTATCCCACACTAGAGTGACTATTGTTTACAAGTGTATAAAGGACATATGTTAGAACTGTTACAGAGGCAGCAGTGCCAACCCTCCACACCTGATGATGCTGGCAGACTAAATCATGTAAACTACAGTGTTGACCTACCAGGAGAGGCAAAAACAAATGAACAGAATGTTGAAGGTGCGCACTGCCAAGTTAAGCCTCGTTCAACACTCCAGAGAAAGAGCTCAGCCACTTAAGGTATCCCCCTCCCGGGGATACTTAACTAGAGAAAGTACCAGGAGGCGCTACTACACTGGTACCGGAACTACACAACGGCAGCTATGGTAACACTTTACACCAACTGGATATATATAATCTGGAAGACCGGTGATCAAGAGGAGACATAGTCACGCCATACATGATACTCCCTGGCAGATACAGGGTAGACAAGGGTAGACTGCAGCAGGGTAGACAAGGGAAGGCTGCACCAGGGTAGACTGCACAAGGGTATACGAGGGAAGGATGCACCAGGGGAGACAAGGGTTGACTGCACCAGAATAGGCAAGGGTACTAACAAGTCTACTAACACCCAGGATGCGACCCACACTAGTCCACTAACACCCAGGATGCGACCCACACCAGCCCACTAACACCCAGGATGCAACCCACATCAGTCCACTAACACCCAGGCTGCGACCGCCACCAGTCCAATAACACCCAGGCTGCGACCGCCACCAGTCCAATAACACCCAGGATGCGACCCACACCAGTCCAAAAACACCCAGGGTGCGACCCACACCAGTCCACTAACACCAAGGCTGCGACCCACACCAGTCCAATAACACCAAGGCTGCCACCCACACCAGTCCAATAACACACAGGATGCGACCCACACAAGTCCACTAACACCCAGGCTGCGACCCACACCAGTCCAATAACACACAGGATGCGACCCACACAAGTCCACTAACACCCAGGCTGCCACCCACACCAGTCCAATAACACACAGGATGCGACCCACACAAGTCCACTAACACCCAGGCTGCGACCCACACCAGTCCAATAACACACAGGATGCGACCCACACAAGTCCACTAACACCCAGGCTGCGACCCACACCAGTCCAATAACACACAGGATGCGACCCACACCAGTCCACTAACACCCAGGCTGCGAACCACACCAGTCCACTAACACCCAGGCTGCGACCCACACCAGTCAACTGACATCCAGGATGCGACCCACACCAGTCCACTAACACCCAGGCTGCGAACCACACCAGTCCACTAACACCCAGGCTGCGACCCACACCAGTCAACTGACATCCAGGATGCGACCCACACCAGTCCACTAACACCCAGGATGCGACCCACACCAGTCAACTGACATCCAGGATGCGACCCACACCAGTCAACTGACATCCAGGATGCGAACCACACCAGTCCACTAACACCCAGGATGCGACCCACACCAGTCCACTAACATCCAGGATGCGACCCACACCAGTCCACTAACACCCAGGCTGCGAACCACACCAGTCCACTAACACCCAGGCTGCGACCCACACCAGTCAACTGACATCCAGGCTGCGACCCACACCAGTCAACTGACATCCAGGATGCGACCCACACCAGTCAACTGACATCCAGGATGCGACCCACACCAGTCCACTAACACCCAGGCTGCGAACCACACCAGTCCACTAACACCCAGGCTGCGACCCACACCAGTCAACTGACATCCAGGATGCGACCCACACCAGTCCACTAACACCCAGGATGCGACCCACACCAGTCAACTGACATCCAGGATGCGACCCACACCAGTCCACTAACATTACAATATTAAAGAATCTCTCTCTCTCTCTGTATATATATATACATAAACACAACAACAACAACAACAACAACAACAACATAACACTCACCATCAACACTGCTACATAAACACAACAACAACAACAACATAACACTCACCATCAACACTGCTACATAAACACAACAACAACAACAACAACAACAACAACAACAACATAACACTCACCATCAACACTGCTACATAAACACAACAACAACAACAACAACAACAACAACAACATAACACTCACCATCAACACTGCTACATAAACACAACAACAACAACAACATAACACTCACCATCAACACTGCTACATAAACACAACAACAACAACAACATAACACTCACCATCAACACTGCTACATAAACACAACAACAACAACAACATAACACTGATCATCAACACTGCTACATAAACACAACAACAACAACAACAACAACATAACACTCACCATCAACACTGCTACATAAACACAACAACAACAACAACAACATAACACTCACCATCAACACTGCTACATAAACACAACAACAACAACAACAACAACATAACACTCACCATCAACACTGCTACATAAACACAACAACAACAACAACAACAACATAACACTGATCATCAACACTGCTACATAAACACAACAACAACAACAACAACAACATAACACTCACCATCAACACTGCTACATAAACACAACAACAACAACAACAACAACATAACACTCACCATCAACACTGCTACATAAACACAACAACAACAACAACAACAACATAACACTCACCATCAACACTGCTACATAAACACAACAACAACAACAACAACAACATAACACTCACCATCAACACTGCTACATAAACACAACAACAACAACAACATAACACTCACCATCAACACTGCTACATAAACACAACAACAACAACAACAACAACAACAACAACAACATAACACTCACCATCAACACTGCTACATAAACACAACAACAACAACAACAACAACAACAACAACAACATAACACTCACCATCAACACTGCTACATAAACACAACAACAACAACAACAACAACAACATAACACTCACCATCAACACTGCTACATAAACACAACA
>NC_091295.1:5389779-5392279 GCF_038502225.1 Cherax quadricarinatus
AAACACAACAACAACAACAACAACAACAACAACAACAACAACAACATAACACTCACCATCAACACTGCTACATAAACACAACAACAACAACAACATAACACTCACCATCAACACTGCTACATAAACACAACAACAACAACAACAACAACAACAACAACAACATAACACTCACCATCAACACTGCTACATAAACACAACAACAACAACAACATAACACTCACCATCAACACTGCTACATAAACACAACAACAACAACAACAACAACAACAACAACATAACACTCACCATCAACACTGCTACATAAACACAACAACAACAACAACAACAACATAACACTCACCATCAACACTGCTACATAAACACAACAACAACAACAACAACAACAACAACAACATAACACTCACCATCAACACTGCTACATAAACACAACAACAACAACAACAACATAACACTCACCATCAACACTGCTACATAAACACAACAACAACAACAACAACAACATAACACTCACCATCAACACTGCTACATAAACACAACAACAACAACAACAACAACATAACACTCACCATCAACACTGCTACATAAACACAACAACAACAACAACAACATAACACTCACCATCAACACTGCTACATAACACACAACAACAACAACAACATAACAACATCAACACTGCTACATAAACACAACAACATAAACACAACAACAACAACAACTCACCATCAACACTGCTACATAAACATAACACTCAGCATCAACACTGCTACATAAACACAACAACAACAACAACAACATAACACTCACCATCAACACTGCTACATAAACACAACAACAACAACAACAACAACAACAACAACATAACACTCACCATCAACTCTGCTACATAAACACAACAACAACAACAACAACAACATAACACTCACCATCAACACTGCTACATAAACACAACAACAACAACAACAACACACAACACTACATAACACTCACCATCAACACTGCTACACAACAACAACAACAAAACACCACAACAACAACAACAACAACAACATAACACTCACCATCAACTCTGCTACATAAACACAACAACAACAACAACAACAACATAACACTCACCATCAACACTGCTACATAAACACAACAACAACAACAACATAACACTCACCATCAACTCTGCTACATAAACACAGCAACAACAACAACAACAACATAACACTCACCATCAACTCTGCTACATAAACACATCAACAACAACAACAACAACAACATAACACTCACCATCAACACTTCTACATAAACACAACAACAACAACAACATAACACTCAACATAACACTCACCATCAACACTGCTACAACAACAACATAACACTCACATCAACAACAACAACAACAGCAACATAACACTCACCATCAACACTGCTACATAAACACAACAACAACAACAACAACAACAACAACAACATAACACTCACCATCATCACTGCTACATAAACACAACAACATAACACTCACCATCAACACTGCTACATAAACACAACAACAACAACAACAACAACAACAACAACATAACACTCACCATCATCACTGCTACATAAACACAACAACATAACACTCACCATCAACACTGCTACATAAACACAACAACAACAACAACAACAACAACAACAACATAACACTCACCATCAACACTGCCACATAAACACAACAACAACAACAACAACATAACACTCACCATCAACACTGCTACATAAATACAACAACAACAACAACATAACACTCACCATCAACTCTGCTACATAAACACAACAACAACAACAACAACAACAACAACAACATAACACTCACCATCAACACTGCTACATAAACACAACAACAACAACAACAACATAACACTCACCATCAACTCTGCTACATAAACACAACAACAACAACAACAACAACATAACACTCACCATCAACACTGCTACATAAACACAACAACAACAACAACAACATAACACTCACCATCAACACTGCTACATAAACACAACAACAACAACAACAACAACATAACACTCACCATCAACACTGCTACATAAACACAACAACAACAACAACAACAACAACAACATAACACTCACCATCAACACTGCTACATAAACACAACAACAACAACAACAACAACATAACACTCACCATCAACACTGCTACATAAACACAACAACAACAACAACAACAACATAACACTCACCATCAACACTGCTACATAAACACAACAACAACAACAACAACAACAACAACAACATAACACTCACCATCAACACTGCTACATAAACACAACAACAACAACAACAACAACAACAACAACATAACACTCACCATCAACACTGCTACATAAACACAACAACAACAACAACAACAACATAACACTCACCATCAACACTGCTACATAAACACAACAACAACAACAACAACAACATAACACTCACCATCAACACTGCTACATAAACACAACAACAACAA
>NC_091295.1:5399779-5402279 GCF_038502225.1 Cherax quadricarinatus
ACACAAACAGTAAGATAACTGATGTAACACAAACAGTAAGAAAACAGAGGTAACACAAACAGTAAGATAACAGAGGTAACACAAATAGTAAGATAACAGAGGTAACACAAACAGTAAGTAAGATAAGAGAGGTAACACAAACAGTAAGATAACAGAGGCAACACAAACAGTAAGATGACAGATAACACAAACAGTAAAAAAACAGAGGTAACACAAACAGTAAGATAACAGAGCTAACACAAACAGTAAGGTAACGAAGGAAACACAAACAGTAAGTTAACAGAGGTAACACAAATAGTAAGATAACAGAGGCAACACAAACAGTAAGATAACAGAGGTAACACAAACAGTAAGATAGCAGTGGTAACACAAACAGTAAGATAACAGAGGTAACACAAACAGTAAGATAGCAGTGGTAACACAAACAGTAAGATAACAGAGATAACACAAACAGTAAATAAGATAACACTAGCAACATAAACAGTAAGTAAGGAAGGAGGTTTCACCTGAGAGATAAGCTTCAAACCTGAACAGGAACTACCTGTTGTTCCCATTACTGTTGGCAAGAGTGGTAGTTAAGGGAGTCCTCCCCCGACCGTCCCGAGCCCCGTCACTAGCCCCGTCCCTAGCCCCGTCCCTAGCCCACTCCCCACCCCCGTCCCCAGCCCTCAGGCAAGGTTGGGGCTCTTATTGCTAGGTAGAAAGTTGCAAGAAGCAACCGGCATCTGTTGCTTGAGTTCTGTTTTGATTTACAGAAGCTGGCACTTTCCTAGACCTTGCAAGGCACTGCCAGCTTTCTACTCTCGGAGAGTGGCCACACAACTTCCGTTTACGATTACTGGCACAGTGCAACATTACGTCAGTGAATGGTGGCCACTCTCAGTTGTAAGTATAGTGGCCACTGTCAGTTGTAAGAATAGTGGCCACTATCAGTTGTAAGAATAGTGGCCACTGTCAGTTGTAAGAATAGTGGCCACTGTCAGTTGTAAGAATAGTGGCCACTGTCAGTTGTAAGAATAGTGGCCACTGTCAGTTGTAAGTACAGTGGCCACTGTCAGTTGTAAGAATAGTGGCCACTGTCAGTTGTAAGAATAGTGGCCACTATCAGTTGTAAGAATAGTGGCCACTGTTAGTTGTAAGAATAGTGGCCATTGTCAGTTGTAAGAATAGTGGCCACTGTCAGTTGTAAGAATAGTGGCCACTACCAGTTGTAAGAATAGTGGACACTGTCAGTTGTAAGAATAGTGGCCACTGTCAGTTGTAAGAATAGTGGCCACTGTCAGTTGTAAGAATAGTGGCCACTGTCAGTTGTAAGTATAGTGGCCACTGTCAGTTGTAAGAATACTGGCCATTGTCAGTTGTAAGATGTGTGGGAGACCAGTGAGGGAGACCAGTGAGGGAGACCAGTGAGGGAGACCAGTGAGGGAGACCAGTGAGGGAGACCAGTGAGGGAGACCAGTGAGGGAGAACACTGAGGGTGACCAGTGAGGGAGAACAGTGATTGAGAACAGTGAGGGAGACCAGTGAGGGAGACCAGTGAGGGAGACCAGTAAGGGAGACCAGTGAGGTAGACCAGTAAGGGAGAAAAGTGAGGGAGACCAGTGAGGGAGAACAGTGAGGGAGACCAGTGATTGAGAACAGTGAGGGAGAACAGTGATTGAGAACAGTGAGGGAGAACAGTGAGGGAGAACAGTGAGGGAGAACAGTGATGTAGAACAGTGATTGAGAACAGTGAGGGAGAACAGTGAGGAAGAACAGTGAGGAAGAACAGTGAGGGAGAACATTGAGGGAGAACAGTGAGGGAGAACAGTGAGGCAGAACAGTGAGGGAGAACAGTGAGTGAGAACGGTGAGAGAGAACAGTGAGGGAGAGCAGTGAGGGAGAACAGTGAGGGAGAACAGTGAGGGAGAACAGAGAGGGAGAACAGTGAGGGAGAACAGTGAGGGAAAACAGAGAGGGAGAACAGTGAGGGAGAACAGTGAGAGAGAACAGTGAGGGAGAGCAGTGAGGGAGAACATTGAGGGAGAACAGTGATGGAGAACAGTGAGGTAGAACAGTGAGGAAGAACAGTGAGGGAGAACAGTGAGGTAGAACAGTGAGGGAGACCAGTGACTGAGAACAGTGAGGGAGAACAGTGAGGGAGAACAGTGAGGGAGAACAGTGAGGGAGAACAGTGTGGGAGAACAGAAAGTGACTAAACTTATAGACTGTTATGGACTTTCTCATATCTGTCACACACACGCACACACACACACACACACACACACACACACACACACACACACACACACACACACACACACACACACACACACACACGCACACACACACACACACACACACCGCAAAGAAGACCGCAGACGGAGTACAGTCTAGGGGGCCAGAGACTACAAACCTCACTCAAGGAAAAAGATCTTGGGGTGAGTATAACACCAGGCACATCTCCTGAAGCGCACATCAACCAAATAACTGCTGCAGCATATGGGCGCCTAGCAAACCT
>NC_091295.1:5407279-5417279 GCF_038502225.1 Cherax quadricarinatus
TAGTGAGTTAGTAGCAGTGTGCTAGTGAGTTAGTAGCAGTGTGCTAGTGAGTTAGTAGCAGTGTGCTAGTGAGTTAGTAGCAGTGTGCTAGTGAGTTAGTAGCAGTGTGCTAGTGAGTAAGTAGCAGTGTGCTAGTGAGTTAGTAGCAGTGTGCTAGTGAGTTAGTAGCAGTGTGCTAGTGAGTTAGTAGCAGTGTGATAGTGAGTTAGTAGCAGTGTGCTAGTGAGTTAGTAGCAGTGTGCTAGTGAGTTAGTAGCAGTGTGCTAGTGAGTTAGTAGCAGTGTGCTAGTGAGTTAGTAGCAGTGTGCTAGTGAGTTAGTAGCAGTGTGCTAGTGAGTTAGTAGCAGTGTGCTAGTGAGTTAGTAGCAGTGTGCTAGTGAGTTAATGTAAACTGGAGTCTGGTGGTTTACTGGAGTAGTTATAAGTTGTATATAAGCTACTATTAATATATATATATTTATATAGGTGAGTTTGTTTGTCCTTTATGCAGTGTTAATTATTTGCACTCATTCTTCTTCATTTAATATTGAGTACATGCTGGCCCAAGGTTTGTTGTGTATCTCAGAGTAATTTTATAGACAGCAGTGGGAGCAGCATTTAGCAGCCAGGAACACTTTGTTGAAGTTACGACGTCAAAGTCGTAACACTGGTCGAGTCAGTACCTCCCTGGGGTGAGTGGTAGTCAGTACCTTCCTGGGGTGACTGGTAGTCAGTACCTTCCTGGGGTGAGTGGTAGTCAATACCTTCCTGGGGTGAGTGGTAGTCAGTACCTTCCTGGGGTGACTGGTAGTCAGTACCTTCCTGGGGTGACTGGTAGTCAGTACCTTCCTGGGGTGACTGGTAGTCAGTACCTTCCTGGGGTGACTGGTAGTCAGTACCTTCCTGGGGTGACTGGTAGTCAGTACCTTCCTGGGGTGACTGGTAGTCAGTACCTTCCTGGGGTGACTGGTAGTCAGTACCTTCCTGGGGTGACTGGTAGTCAGTACCTTCCTGGGGTGACTGGTAGTCAGTACCTTCCTGGGGTGACTGGTAGTCAGTACCTTCCTGGGGTGACTGGTAGTCAGTACCTTCCTGGGGTGACTGGTAGTCAGTACCTTCCTGGGGTGACTGGTAGTCAGTACCTTCCTGGGGTGACTGGTAGTCAGTACCTTCCTGGGGTGACTGGTAGTCAGTACCTTCCTGGGGTGACTGGTAGTCAGTACCTTCCTGGGGTGACTGGTAGTCAGTACCTTCCTGGGGTGACTGGTAGTCAGTACCTTCCTGGGGTGACTGGTAGTCAGTACCTTCCTGGGGTGACTGGTAGTCAGTACCTTCCTGGGGTGACTGGTAGTCAGTACCTTCCTGGGGTGACTGGTATGCAGTACCTTCCTGGGGTGACTGGTAGTCAGTACCTTCCTGGGGTGACTGGTAGTCAGTACCTTCCTGGGGTGACTGGTAGTCAGTACCTTCCTGGGTGACTGGTAGTCAGTACCTCCCTGGGGTGACTGGTAGTGTCAGTACCTCCCTGGAGTGAGTGGTAGAGTCAGTACCTCCCTGGGGTGAGTGGTAGAGTCAGTACCTCCCTGGGGTGACTGGTAGAGTCAGTACCTTCCTGGGGTGACTGGTAGTCAGTACCTCCCTGGGGTGAGTAGTAGTCAGTACCTCCCTGGGGTGACTGGTAGCGTCTACCTCCCTGGGGTGACTGGTAGTCAGTACCTCCCTGGGGTGAGTGGTAGTCAGTACCTCCCTGGGGTGAGTGGTAGTCAGTACCTCCCTGGGGTGAGTGGTAGTCAGTACCTCCCTGGGGTGAGTGGTAGTCAGTACCTCCCTGGGGTGAGTGGTAGTCAGTACCTCCCTGGGGTGAGTGGTAGTCAGTACCTCCCTGGGGTGAGTGGTAGTCAGTACCTCCCTGGGGTGACTGGTAGAGTCAGTGCCTCCCTGGGGTGAGTGGTAGAGTCAGTGCCTCCCTGGGGTGAGTGGTAGAGTCAGTACCTCCCTGGGGTGAGTGGTAGAGTCAGTACCTCCCTGGGGTGACTGGTAGAGTCAGTACCTCCCTGGGGTGAGTGGTAGAGTCAGTGCCTCCCTGGGGTGAGTGGTAGAGTCAGTACCTCCCTGGGGTGAGTGGTAGAGTCAGTACCTCCCTGGGGTGAGTGGTAGAGTCAGTACCTCCCTGGGGTGAGTGGTAGAGTCAGTACCTCCCTGGGGTGACTGGTAGAGTCAGTACCTCCCTGGGGTGACTGGTAGAGTCAGTACCTCCCTGGGGTGAGTGGTAGAGTCAGTACCTCCCTGGGGTGAGTGGTAGAGTCAGTACCTCCCTGGGGTGACTGGTAGTGTCAGTACCTCCCTGGGGTGACTGGTAGAGTCAGTACCTCCCTGGGGTGACTGGTAGAGTCAGTACCTCCCTGGGGTGAGTGGTAGAGTCAGTACCTCCCTGGGGTGACTGGTAGAGTCAGTACCTTCCTGGGGTGACTGGTAGTCAGTACCTCCCTGGGGTGAGTGGTAGTCAGTACCTCTCTGGGGTGACTGGTAGAGTCAGTACCTCCCTGGGGTGACTGGTAGAGTCAGTACCTCCCTGGGGTGACTGGTAGAGTCAGTACCTCCCTGGGGTGACTGGTAGAGTCAGTACCTCCCTGGGGTGACTGGTAGAGTCAGTACCTCCCTGGGATGACTGGTAGAGACAGTACCTCCCTGGGGTGACTGGTAGAGTCAGTACCTCCCTGGGGTGACTGGTATAGTCAGTACCTCCCTAGGGTGACTGGTAGTCAGTACATCCCTGGGGTGACTGGTAGTCAGTGCCTCCCTGGGGTGACTGGTAGAGTCAGTACCTCCCTGGGGTGACTGGTAGTGTCAGTACCTTCCTGGGGTGACTGTTAGAGTCAGTACTTCCCTAGGGTGACTGGTAGAGTCAGTACCTCCCTGGGGTGACTGGTAGAGTCAGTACCTCCCTGGGGTGACTGGTAGAGTCAATACCTCCCTGGGGTGACTGGTAGTGTCAGTACCTCCCTGGGGTGACTGGTAGAGTCAATACCTCCCTGGGGTGACTGGTAGTGTCAGTACCTCCCTGGGGTGACTGGTAGAGTCAATACCTCCTGGGGTGACTGGTAGTGTCAGTACCTCCCTGGGGTGACTGGTAGAGTCAATACCTCCCTGGGGTGACTGGTAGTGTCAGTACCTCCCTGGGGTGACTGGTAGAGTCAGTACCTCCCTGGGGTGACTGGTAGAGTCAGTACCTCTCTGGGGTGACTGGTAGAGTCAATATCTCCCTGGGGTGACTGGTAGTGTCAGTACCTCCCTGGTGTGACTGGTAGAGTCAATACCTCCCTGGGGTGACTGGTAGAGTCAGTACCTCCCTGGGGTGACTGGTAGAGTTAGTACATCCCAGGGGTGACTGGTAGAGTCAGTACACCCCAGGGGTGACTGGTAGTGTCAGTACCTCCCTGGGGTGACTGGTAGAGTTAGTACATCCCAGGGGTGACTGGTAGAGTCAGTACATCCCAGGGGTGACTGGTAGTGTCAGTACCTCCCAGGGGTGACTGGTAGAGTCAGTACATCCCAGGGGTGACTGGTAGTGTCAGTACTTCCCTGGGGTGACTGGTAGAGTCAGTACCTCCCTGGGGTGACTGGTAGAGTCAATACCTCCCTGGGGTGACTGGTAGAGTCAGTACATCCCAGGGGTGACTGGTAGTGTCAGTACTTCCCTGGGGTGACTGGTAGAGTCAGTACCTCCCTGGGGTGACTGGTAGAGTCAATACCTCCCTGGGGTGACTGGTAGTGTCAGTACCTCCCTGGGGTGACTGGTAGAGTCAATACCTCCTGGGGTGACTGGTAGTGTCAGTACCTCCCTGGGGTGACTGGAAGAGTCAATACCTCCCTGGGGTGACTGGTAGTGTCAGTACCTCCCTGGGGTGACTGGTAGAGTCAGTACCTCCCTGGGGTGACTGGTAGAGTCAGTACCTCTCTGGGGTGACTGGTAGAGTCAATATCTCCCTGGGGTGACTGGTAGTGTCAGTACCTCCCTGGGGTGACTGGTAGAGTCAATACCTCCCTGGGGTGACTGGTAGAGTCAGTACCTCCCTGGGGTGACTGGTAGTGTCAGTACCTCCCTGGGGTGGCTGGTAGAGTCAGTACCTCCCTGGGGTGACTGGTCGAGTCAGTACCTCTCTGGGGTGACTGGTAGTCAATACCTCCCTGGGGTGACTGGTAGTGTCAGTACCTCCCTGGGGTGACTGGTAGAGTCAATACCTCCCTGGGGTGACTGGTAGTCAATACCTCCCTGGGGTGACTGGTAGTGTCAGTACCTCCCTGGGGTGGCTGGTAGAGTCAGTACCTCCCTGGGGTGACTGGTCGAGTCAGTACCTCTCTGGGGTGACTGGTAGTCAGTACCTCCCTGGGGTGACTGGTAGTGTCAGTACCTCCCTGGGGTGACTGGTAGTCAATACCTCCCTGGGGTGACTGGTAGTGTCAGTACCTCCCTGGTGTGACTGGTAGTCAGTTCATCCCAGGGGTGACTGGTAGTGTCAATACCTCCCTGGGGTGACTGGTAGAGTCAATACCTCCCTGGGGTGACTGGTAGAGTCAATACCTCCCTGGGGTGACTGGTAGAGTCAGTACCTCCCTGGGGTGACTGGTAGTCAATACCTCCCTGGGGTGACTGGTAGTGTCAGTACCTCCCTGGGGTGACTGGTAGAGTCAATACCTCCCTGGGGTGACTGGTAGAGTCAGTACCTCCCTCTGAGACATCGGATAAAACACTGTAACATTGTGTGTCAGACACCCGAGTGTCATCTTGTGGCAACAGTTTATTCTCACTTCCGGTCGTCAGAAACTGCGCATTGTGGTATGAGATTGAAGGTAATACCTGAGATCCAGACACGTCTGGCAGCCATGGAGAGATTATCATACTTCTAGTGATGGTAACAACACACGTCTGGCAGCCATGGAGAGACTATCGTACATATACGTCTAGTGATGGTAACAACACACGTCTGGCAGCCATGGAGAGACTATCGTACGTATACGTCTAGTGATGGTAACAACACACGTCTGGCAGCCATGGAGAGACTATCGTACGTATACGTCTAGTGATGGTAACAACACACGTCTGGCAGCCATGGAGAGACTATCATACGTATACGTCTAGTGATGGTAACAACACACGTCTGGCAGCCATGGAGAGACTATCATACGTATACGTCTAGTGATGGTAACAACACACGTCTGGCAGCCATGGAGAGACTATCATACGTATACGTCTAGTGATGGTAACAACACACGTCTGGCAGCCATGGAGAGACTATCATACGTATACGTCTAGTGATGGTAACAACACACGTCTGGCAGCCATGGAGAGACTATCATACGTATACGTCTAGTGATGGTAACAACACACGTCTGGCAGCCATGGAGAGACTATCATACGTATACGTCTAGTGATGGTAACAACACACGTCTGGCAGCCATGGAGAGACTATAATAATAATAATAATAATAATAATATCTTCATTACTACCAGTACATGTACAAGGTATACAGACCATAGCTGACATCAGTGACATACTACTATATAGAAATCCCTGTTACGCAGCGTATTTTCAGCAAATTAAGGCAGTTGTGTCCCGGGATGCGATCTACACCAGTCCTGTTTCCTGACGAACCTTGTCTAACCTAACGCAAGAGCCATTTTATACTGATGGGTGCACATAGACAACCTGTGTAAGGAAACACGCAGAATGTTTCTACCCTCGCAGGAAATCGAACCCTGACATCAGCTGTCTCATTTACACTAACACTGCTCCAGCTGTCTCTTCTACACTAACAGTGCACCAGCTGTCTCCTCTACACTAACACTGCACCAACTGTCTCCTCTGCACTAACACTGCTCCAGCTGTATCTTCTACACTAACACTGCTCCAGCTGTCTTCTACACTAACACTGCACCAGCTGTCTCCTCTACACTAACACTGCACCAACTGTCTCCTCTACACTAACACTGCTCCAGCTGTATCTTCTACACTAACACTGCTCCAGCTGTATCTTCTACACTAACACTGCTCCAGCTGTCTTCTACACTAGCACTGCACCAGCTGTCTCCTCTACACTAACACTGCACCAGCTGTCTCCTCTACACTAACACTGCACCAGCTGTCTCTACACTAACACTGCACCAGCTGTCTCCTCTACACTAACACTGCTCCAGCTGTCTCTTCTACACTAACACTGCACCAACTGTCTCTTCTACACTAACACTGCTCCAGCTGTCTCTTCTACACTAACACTGCTCCAGCTGTCTCCTCTACACTAACACTGCGCCAGCTGTCTCTTATACACTAACACTGCACCAGCTGTCTCCTCTACACTAACACTGCTCCAGCTGTCTCTTATACACTAACACTGCACCAGCTGTCTCCTCTACACTAACACTGCTCCAGCTGTCTCTTATACACTAACACTGCACCAGCTGTCTCCTCTACACTAACATTGCACCAGATGTCTCTACACTAACACTGCACCAGCTGTCTCTACACTAACACTGCTCCAGCTGTCTCTTCTACACTAACACTGCTCCAGCTGTCTCTTCTACACTAACACTGCTCCAGCTGTCTCTTCTACACTAACACTGCTCCAGCTGTCTCTTCTACACTAACACTGCTCCAGCTGTCTCTTCTACACTAACACTGCTCCAGCTGTCTCTTCTACACTAACACTGCTCCAGCTGTCTCTTCTACACTAACACTGCTCCAGCTGTCTCTTCTACACTAACACTGCTCCAGCTGTCTCTTCTACACTAACACTGCTCCAGCTGTCTCTTCTACACTAACACTGCTCCAGCTGTCTCTTCTACACTAACACTGCTCTCCAGCTGTCTCTTCTACACTAACGATATGAGAAAAACAATTTCTCTTGACTTTCTATTTGAAGCGAGTGCTCTCTCTCTCTCTCTCTCTCTCACTTCCTCAGTCTCTCCCTCTCTCCTGGTGATCCCTACTCTCTGTGTGTCCTCCACTACTTTCTACGTCACGGTCATGTTTCCTCACCTTGTCTACAATAGGAACCTAAGTGTATTTCCGGTTTTCCTCAGTTAAGTTACAACTTGATCAGTGATTTGTTAGTTTCTGTAGTTATTATTTATGGTAGAGGAGGAGCAACACTGGTGCTCTGTCCTCGAGCGTGTGTGTGTGTACTCACCTAGTTGTACTCACCTAGTTGTACTCATCTAGTTGAGGTTGCGGGGGTCGAGTCCGAGCTCCTGGCCCCGCCTCTTCACTGATCGCCACTAGGTCACTCTCCCTGAACCGTGAGCTTTATCATACCTCTGCTTAAAGGTATGATCCCAGGTTACAACCTATACAGATGTGACAGAGTGAACAGGCAAAAGGGGGGGGGGGGTTGGCCTGTACATTGCAGAGTCACTTGTTTGCACAGAACTGCTTAATGCCTCAAATGATGTAGTGGAAGTTTTAGCAGTAAAGGTCGAGAACCAAAACCTAGTCATTGTGGTAGTCTACAAGCCTCCAGATGCAACATCCCAGCAATTCCAGGAACAGCTGGAAAATCTTCCAGCTCCTGCACCCAACATCTTGCTCCTGGGGGATTTCAACTTAAGGCACCTAAAATGGAGGAATATAGCAAATAATATTGTTGCAGTAATAACACCAGGAGGCAGCTCTGATGAAAACTCACACTCACGCGAGCTTTTAAATCTCTGCACAAAATTCAATTTAAACCAGCAAATAATAGAGCCTACTAGACTGGAGAATACACTAGACCTCATCTTCACTAACAATGATGATCTGATAAGAAATGTCACCATATCAAAAACAATATACTCAGATCACAACATAATTGAGGTTCAGACATGTATGCGTGGAGCCCCAGACCGACAAAATGAGACTAGTCACGAGGGAGCATTCACCAAATTCAACTTCAATAACAAAAACATAAAGTGGGACCAAGTAAACCAAGTCCTAACCGATATAAGCTGGGAAGATATACTAAGCAACACAGACCCCAACTTATGCCTAGAACAGATTAACTCGGTGGCACTCGATGTATGCACAAGGCTTATTCCTCTAAGAAAAAGGAGGAGTAGATGTAAAACAGAAAGAGACAGGCGCTCCCTTTACAGGCGACGGAAAATAATAACAGAGAGGCTAAAAGAGGTCAATATATCTGAAATGCGTAGGGAGACACTGGTCAGAGAAATAGCAAGCATCGAACTTAAGCTAAAAGAATCCTTTAGGAGTCAGGAATCGCGGGAAGAACTAAAAGCCATAAATGAAATCGAAAGAAACCCAAAGTATTTCTTCTCCTATGCCTAATCAAAATCGAGAACAACGTCCAGTATTGGGCCCCTACTTAAACAAGATGGGTCCCACACAGATGACAGCAAGGAAATGAGTGAGCTACTCAAGTCCCAGTATGACTCAGTTTTTAGCAAGCCGCTAACCAGACTGAGAGTCGAAGATCAAAATGAATTTTTTATGAGAGAGCCACAAAATTTGATTAACACAAGCCTATCCGATGTTATCCTGACGCCAAATGACTTCGAACAGGCGATAAATGACATGCCCATGTACTCTGCCCCAGGGCCAGACTCATGGAACTCTGTGTTCAAGAACTGCAAGAAGCCCCTATCACGAGCCTTTTCCATCCTATGGAGAGGGAGCATGGACACGGGGGTCGTCCCTCAGTTACTAAAAACAACAGACATAGCCCCACCTCACAAAGGGGGCAGTAAAGCAACAACAAAGAACTACAGACCAATAGCACTAACATCCCATATCATAAAAATCTTTGAAAGGGTCCTAAGAAGCAAGATCACCACCCATCTAGAAACCCATCAGTTACACAACCCAGGGCAACATGGGTTTAGAACAGGTCGCTCCTGTCTGTCTCAATTATTGGATCATTACGACAAGGTCCTAAATGCACTAGAAGACAAAAAGAATGCAGATGTAATATATACAGACTTTGCAAAAGCCTTCGACAAGTGTGACCAAGGCGTAATAGCGCACAAAATGCGTGCTAAAGGAATAACAGGAAAAGTCGGTCGATGGATCTATAATTTCCTCACTAACAGAACACAGAGAGTAGTCGTCAACAGAGTAAAGTCCGAGGCAGCTACGGTGAAAAGCTCTGTTCCACAAGGCACAGTACTCGCTCCCATCTTGTTCCTCATCCTCATATCCGACATAGACAAGGATGTCAGCCACAGCACCGTGTCTTCCTTTGCAGATGACACCCGAATCTGCATGACAGTGTCTTCCATTGCAGACACTGCAAGGCTCCAGGCGGACATCAACCAAATCTTTCAGTGGGCTGCAGAAAACAATATGAAGTTCAACGATGAGAAATTTCAATTACTCAGATATGGTAAACATGAGGAAATTAAATCTTCATCAGAGTACAAAACAAATTCTGGCCACAAAATAGAGCGAAACACCAACGTCAAAGACCTGGGAGTGATCATGTCGGAGGATCTCACCTTCAAGGACCATAACATTGTATCAATCGCATCTGCTAGAAAAATGACAGGATGGATAATGAGAACCTTCAAAACTAGGGAAGCCAAGCCCATGATGACACTCTTCAGGTCACTTGTTCTATCTAGGCTGGAATATTGCTGCACACTAACAACACCTTTCAAGGCAGGTGAAATTGCCGACCTAGAAAATGTACAGAGAACTTTCACGGCGCGCATAACGGAGATAAAACACCTCAATTACTGGGAGCGCTTGAGGTTCCTAAACCTGTATTCCCTGGAACGCAGGAGGGAGAGATACATGATTATATACACCTGGAAAATCCTAGAGGGACTAGTGCCGAACTTGCACACGAAAATCACTCACTACGAAAGCAAAAGACTTGGCAGACGATGCAACATCCCCCCAATGAAAAGCAGGGGTGTCACTAGCACGTTAAGAGACCATACAATAAGTGTCAGGGGCCCGAGACTGTTCAACTGCCTCCCAGCACGCATAAAAGGGATTACCAACAGACCCCTGGCAGTCTTCAAGCTGGC
>NC_091295.1:5422279-5424779 GCF_038502225.1 Cherax quadricarinatus
CTGTCACCATGTCATAGAACTCCAGTAGGTTTGTGACACAGGATTTCCCGTCCCTGAAACCATGCTGGCTGCTGTTGATGAGATCGTTCCTTTCTAGGTGTTCCACCACTCTTCTCCTGATAATCTTCTCCATGATTTTGCATACTATACATGTCAGTGACACTGGTCTGTAGTTTAGTGCTTCATGTCTGTCTCCTTTTTTAAAGATTGGGACTACATTTGCTGTCTTCCATGCCTCAGGCAATCTCCCTGTTTCGATAGATGTATTGAATATTGTTGTTAGGGGTACACATAGCGCCTCTGCTCCCTCTCTCAATACCCATGGGGAGATGTTATCTGGCCCCATTGCCTTTGAGGTATCTAGCTCACTCAGAAGCCTCTTCACTTCTTCCTCGGTTGTGTGCACTGTGTCCAGCACTTGGTGGTGTGCCCCACCTCTCCGTCTTTCTGGAGTCCCTTCTGTCTCCTCTGTGAACACTTCTTCCTGTTGTCTCTCCTCCTTCCTTCCTTAGCCTGATTACCTGGTCCTTGACTGTTGTTTTCCTCCTGATGTGGCTGTACAACAGTTTCGGGTCAGATTTGGCTTTCGCTGCTATGTCATTTTCATATTGTCTTTGGGCCTCCCTTCTTATCTGTGCATATTCGTTTCTGGCTCTACGACTGTTCTCCTTATTCTCCTGGGTCCTTTGCCTTCTATATTTCTTCCATTCCCTAGCACACTTGGTTTTTGCCTCCCTGCACCTTTGGGTAAACCATGGGCTCATCCTGGCTTTTTCATTACTCCTGTTACCCTTGGGTACAAACCTCTCCTCAGCCTCCTTGCATTTTGTTGCTACATATTCCATCATCTCATTAACTGGCTTCCCTGCCAGTTCTCTGTTCCACTGAACCCCGTTCAGGTAGTTCCTCATTCCTGTGTAGTCCCCTTTCTTGTAGTTTGGCTTCATTCGTCCTGGCCTTCCTGCTTCTCCCTCCACTTGTAGCTCTACTGTGTATTCGAAGCTTAAAACCACATGGTCACTGGCCCCAAGGGGTCTTTCATATGCGATGTCCTCGATATCTGCACTACTGAAGGTGAATACTAAGTCCAGCCTTGCTGGTTCATCCTCTCCTCTCTCTCTTGTAGTGTCCCTTACGTGTTGGTACATGAAGTTCTCCAGTACCACCTCCATCATCTTAGCCCTCCATGTATCTTGGCCCCCATGTGGGTCCAAGTTCTCCCAATCGATCTCCTTGTGGTTAAAGTCACCCATGATCAGGAGCTTTGCCCTGCATGCATGAGCTCTTCTGGCCACTCTAGCCAGTGTGTCAACCATCGCTCTATTGCTCTCGTCGTACTCTTGCCTTGGCCTCCTGCTGTTCTGTGGTGGGTTATACATCACTGCTATTACCACCTTGGGACCTCCAGAGTGAAGTGTTCCCACTATGTAATCACTTTCTTCTCCGCTATCTCCTCTCTCCAGCTCATCAAAATTCCAGCGATTTTTGATCAGCAACGCCACTCCTCCACCCCCCCTGTTCCCTCTGTCTTTCCTCAGGATTTGGTATCCCGTTGGAAAGATGGCATCTGTTATCATACCTGTAAGCTTGGTTTCTGTAAGAGCTATGATGTCCGGTGATGCTTCTTTGACCCTTTCGTGCCACTCCTCCCACTTATTTGTTATTCCATCAGCGTTTGTGTACCATACCTTCAGTTTCCTTTCCAACACTGTGGTTTGGGGGGCCTGTGGGGGTGGGAGACCTGGTGGCATACTGTGGGATTCTATAGCTCGATGTTGGGTGGAGGCTGTGGGTATGGGTTGTAGTGTGTGTTGGGATGGTGTGATAGGTTGTATGGTTCTGAGAGTAGTTGTGTGTGTGCTTGCCCTTGCTGTTCTGTCCTGCTCTGACTGACCTCTGCTGATTCCCTCCTTGTGTGTGTGTGTGTGTGTGTGTGTGTGTGTGTGTGTGTGTGTGTGTGTGTGTGTGTGTGTGTGAATGTGAGTGTGAGTGTGTGTGTGTGTGTGTGTGTGTGTGTGTGTGTGTGAATGTGAGTGTGTGTGTGTGTGTGTGTGTGTGTGTGTGTGTGTGTGTGGGTGTGTGTGTGTGTGTGTGTGTGTGTGTGTGTGTGTGTGAATGTGAGTGTGTGTGTGTGTGAATGTGAGTGTGTGTGTGTGTGTGTGTGTGTGTGTGTGTGTGTGTGTGTGTGTGTGAATGTGAGTGTGTGTGTGTGTGTGTGTGTGTGTGTGTGTGTGTGTGTGTGTGTGTGTGTGTGTGTGTGTGTGAATGTGAGTGTGTGTGTGTGTGAATGTGAGTGTGTGTGTGTGTGTGTGTGTGTGTGTGTGTGTGTGTGTGTGTGTGTGAATGTGAGTGTGTGTGTGTGTGTGTGTGTGTGTGTGTGTGTGTGTGTGTGTGTGTGTGTGTGTGTGTGTGTGAATGTGAGTGTGAGTGTGTGTGTGTGTGTGTGTGTGTGTGTGTGTGTGTGTGTGTGTGTGTGTGTGTGTGTGTGTGTGTGTGTGTG
>NC_091295.1:5429779-5442279 GCF_038502225.1 Cherax quadricarinatus
GTGTCAACATTACTCCCACAGTGTCAACATTACTCCTCCAGTGTCAACATTACTCCTCCAGTGTCAACATTACTCCCCCAGTGTCAAAATTACTCCCCCAGTGTCAACATTACTCCCACAGTGTCAACATTACTCCTCCAGTGTCAACATTACTCCTCCAGTGTCAACATTACTCCTCCAGTGTCAACATTACTCCCACAGTGTCAACATTACTCCCCCAGTGTCAACATTACTCCTCCAGTGTCAACATTACTCCTCCAGTGTCAACATTACTCCCCCAGTGTCAACATTACTCCCACAGTGTCAACATTACTCCTCCAGTGTCAACATTACTCCCACAGTGTCAACATTACTCCCACAGTGTCAACATTACTCCCCCAGTGTCAACATTACTCCCACAGTGTCAACATTACTCCCACAGTGTCAACATTACTCCCCCAGTGTAAACATTACTCCCACAGTGTCAACATTACTCCCCCAGGGTCAACATTACTCCCACAGTGTAAACATTACTCCCAAAGTGTAAACATTACTCCCACAGTGTCAACATTACTCCCACAGTGTCAACATTACTCCCCCAGTGTCAACATTACTCCCACAGTGTCAACATTACTCCCACAGTGTCAACATTACTCCCCCAGTGTCAACATTACTCCCACAGTGTCAACATTACTCCCACAGTGTCAACATTACTCCCACAGTGTCAACATTACTCCCACAGTGTCAACATTACTCCCCCAGTGTCAACATTACTCCCACAGTGTCAACATTACTCCCCCAGTGTCAACATTACTCCCACAGTGTAAACATTACTCCCACAGTGTCAACATTACTCCCCCAGTGTCAACATTACTCCCACAGTGTAAACATTACTCCCACAGTGTAAACATTACTCCCACAGTGTCAACATTACTCCCACAGTGTCAACATTACTCCCCCAGTGTCAACATTACTCCCACAGTGTCAACATTACTCCCACAGTGTAAACATTACTCCCACAGTGTCAACATTACTCCCACAGTGTCAACATTACTCCCACAGTGTCAACATTACTCCCACAGTGTCAACATTACTCCCACAGTGTCAACATTACTCCCACAGTGTCAACATTACTCCCACAGTGTCAACATTACTCCCACAGTGTCAACATTACTCCCACAGTGTCAACATTACTCCCACAGTGTCAACATTAATCCCACAGTGTCAACATTACTCCCACAGTGTCAACATTACTCTCACAGTGTCAACATTACTCCCACAGTGTAAACATTACTCCCACAGTGTCAACATTACTTCCACAGTGTCAACATTACTCCCACAGTGTCAACATTACTCCCACAGTGTCAACATTACTCCCACAGTGTAAACATTACTCCCACAGTGTCAACATTACTCCCACAGTGTAAACATTACTCCCACAGTGTCAACATTACTCCCACAGTGTCAACATTACTCCCACAGTGTCAACATTACTCCCACAGTGTCAACATTACTCCCACAGTGTCAACATTACTCCCACAGTGTCAACATTACTCCCACAGTGTCAACATTACTCCCACAGTGTCAACATTACTCCCACAGTGTAAACATTACTCCCACAGTGTCAACATTACTCCCCCAGTGTCAACATTACTCCCACAGTGTCAACATTACTCCCACAGTGTCAACATTACTCCCACAGTGTCAACATTACTCCCACAGTGTCAACATTACTCCCACAGTGTCAACATTACTCCCCAAAAAGGGCATTATAGCATCCAGCTACACTGTAGCATCAAGGTACACTGTAACACCCAGCTACACTGTAGCATCAAGGTACACTGTAACACCCAGCTACACTGTAGCATCAAGGTACACTGTAACACCCAGCTACACTGTAGCATCAAGGTACACTGTAGCACCCAGCTACACTGTAGCATCAAGGTACACTGTAACACCCAGCTACACTGTAGCATCAAGGTACACTGTAGCACCCAGCTACACTGTAGCATCAGGGTACACTGTAGCACCCAGCTACACTGTAGCATCAGGGTACACTGTAGCACCCAGCTACACTGTAGCATCAAGGTACACTGTAGCACCCAGCTACACTGTAGCATCAGGGTACACTGTAACACCCAGCTACACTGTAGCATCAGGGTACACTGTAGCACCCAGCTACACTGTAGCATCAAGGTACACTGTAGCACCCAGCTACACTGTAGCATCAAGGTACACTGTAGCACCCAGCTACACTGTAGCATCAAGGTACACTGTAACTCCCAGCTACACTGTAGCATCAAGGTACACTGTAGCATCAAGGTACACTGTAGCACCCAGCTACACTGTAGCATCAGGGTACACTGTAGCACCCAGCTACACTGTAGCATCAGGGTACACTGTAGCACCCAGCTACACTGTAGCATCAAGGTACACTGTAACACCCAGCTACACTGTAGCATCAAGGTACACTGTAGCACCCAGCTACACTGTAGCATCAGGGTACACTGTAGCACCCAGCTACACTGTAGCATCAAGGTACACTGTAACACCCAGCTACACTGTAGCATCAGGGTACACTGTAACACCCAGCTACACTGTAGCATCAGGGTACACTGTAGCACCCAGCTACACTGTATCATCAAGGTACACTGTAGCACCCAGCTACACTGTAGCATCAAGGTACACTGTAGCACCCAGCTACACTGTAGCATCAAGGTACACTGTAACACCCAGCTACACTGTAGCATCAAGGTACACTGTAGCACCCAGCTACACTGTAGCATCAAGGTACACTGTAGCACCCAGCTACACTGTAGCATCAAGGTACACTGTAACACCCAGCTACAGTGTAACACCCATCTACACTGTAAAACCCAGCTACTTAGTAACATTCAGATACACTGTAACTCCCAGCTACACTGTAACATCCGGCTACACTGTAACATTCAACTACGGTAGAAAACACCCACGTGCGATACACAACACCCAGGTACAGTAATCAACACCCAGGTACAGTAATCAACACCCAGGTACGGTACACAACACTCAGCTGCGGTACACAACACTCATCTGCGGTACACAACACTCAGCTGCGGTACACAACACTAAGCTGCGGTACACAACACTAAGCTGCGGTACACAACACTAAGCTGCGGTACACAACACTAAGCTGCGGTACACAACACTAAGCTGCGGTACACAACACTAAGCTGCGGTACACAACACTAAGCTGCGGTACACAACACTAAGCTGCGGTACACAACACTAAGCTGCGGTACACAACACTAAGCTGCGGTACACAACACTCAGCTGCGGTACACAACACTAAGCTGCGGTACACAACACTAAGCTGCGGTACACAACACTAAGCTGCGGTACACAACACTCAGCTGCGGTACACAACACTCAGCTGCGGTACACAACACTCAGCTGCGGTACACAACACTCAGCTGCGGTACACAACACAGCTGCGGTACACAACACAGCTATGGTACAAAACTCCCAGTTACGGTACGAAACACGCAGCTACGGTATACAATATACGGGTACGGTATACCACACACAGCTACGTTATACAATACACAGGTCCGCTACACAACACCGTTGCGGTATACAACACACAGCTACGGCACATAACACATAACTACGTATACCACACACAGCTACGTTATACAACACCCAGGTACGGTACACAACACCCAGGTATGGTACACAGCACCTAGGTATGGTACACAACACAGGCACGGTACACAACACAGCTACGGTATATAACACAGAGCTACGGTATACCACACACAACTACGTTATAAAAACACCCAGGTATGGTACACAACACCTAGGTATGGTACACAACACATAGGCACGATACACAACACAGCTACGGTATATAACACACAGCTACGGTATACCACACACAACTACGTTATAAAAACACCCAGGTACGGTAAACAACACCTAGGTACGGTACACAACACCTAGGCACGATACACACCACAGCTACGGTATACCACACACAACTACGTTATAAAAACACCCAGGTACGGTAAACAACACCTAGGTACGGTACACAACACCTAGGCACGATACACACCACAGCTACGGTATACAACACACAGCTACGGTATACGTACCTATGGTAACTGTGAAGTACACGCCTCGGCAAGTTAAACTGATGTTCACTGGCTGACATCTCCCATTTTTATACTTGCAACTTTCTTCAGTGGTGTGACCCCGCCCACTGTGTGTAGCACCGCCCACTGTGTGTAGCACCGCCTCCCCTAGCTACACTTCACGCCCCAGTAGCCTGGTGCTAGGCACTCTCCAGGTCTGACACTGTGCCTGGCACTCTCCAGCGCTGAATCGGTGCCAGGTAGGGCAGACCTGCCTCTCTCTCCAGGATCTTCATCCTAGACTCATGCCGGAGCCTTTCACAGCGCTGCCCACACCCACAGTGTGTCACACACTCTTCAGGGCTGACACCGTGCCTGGCACTCTCCATGGCTGACACCGAGCCTGGCACTCTCCAGGGCTGACTCTGTGCCTGGTACTCTCCAGGGCTGACATCGTACCAGCACTCTTCAGGGCTGACACCGTGCCTGGCACTCTCCATGGCTGACACCGAGCCTGGCACTCTCCAGGGCTGACTCTGTGCCTGGTACTCTCCAGGGCTGACATCGTGCCAGCACTTTTCAGGGCTGACACCGTACCTGGCACTCCCCATGGCTGACACCGTGCCTAGCACTGTCCAGGGCCGACACCGTGCCTTGCACTTTCTAGGGCTGACACTATGTCAGCCAATAAACGTTGCAAAATAAGCTTTTTTGAGACAAACGCTTCGCCCAACATAGAGCTTTACCAAGCTTTATACGGAACTTTACCAAGCTCTACACAGAGCATTACAAACTCTACACAGAGCATTACAACACTGGGTGAATAGAAGCAACGTGTCATTCTACTGCACCAGAAGATGTCACAGGGTGGTGACACCAGTGTTGGTGGTGACACCAGTGTTGGTGGTGACGCCAGTGTTGGTGGTGACACCAGTGTTGGTGGTGACACCAGTGTTGGTGGTGACGCCAGTGTTGCTGGTGACGCCAGTGTTGCTGGTGACGCCAGTGTTGCTGGTGACACCAGTGTTGGTGGTGACACCAGTGTTGGTGGTGACGCCAGTGTTGGTGGTGATCCCAGTGTTGATGGTGACACCAGTGTCGGTGGTGACGCCAGTGTTGCTGGTGACACCAGTGTTGGTGGTGACGCCAGTGTTGGTGGTGACGCCAGTGTTGGTGGTGACGCCAGTGATGGTGGTGACGCCAGTGTTGGTGGTGACGCCAGTGTTGGTGGTGACGCCAGTGTTGGTGGTGACGCCAGTGTTGCTGGTGACGCCAGTGTTGCTGGTGACGCCAGTGTTGCTGGTGAGGGATAACCGGTACTGAAGGACGGACAACCGGTGTTGGGGACGGATAACCGGTACTGAAGGACGGACAACCGGTGTTGGGGACGGATAACCGGTACTGAAGGACGGACAACCGGTGTTGGGGACGGATAACCGGTACTGAAGGACGGACAACCAGTGTTGGGGACGGATCACCGGTACTGAAGGAGACAACCAGTGTTGGGGACGGATCACCGGTACTGAAGAAGACAACCAGTGTTGGGGACGGATCACCGGTACTGAAGGAGACAACCAGTGTTGGGGACGGATCACCGGTACTGAAGGAGACAACCAGTGTTAACCTATCCACCACGGTGTTAAATCATCCGCATCCCGCATTAGACGATCCACTGCTGGTTTAGACGATCTATAATCGGTGGTAGAGGATCCATAACCGGCTTTAAACGATCCATAACAGATGGTAGAGGATCTAAAGCCGGTGTTAGATGATGAACAACCAGTATTATAGAAGCCACAAGCTTAGTTAGACGTTGTGTAACCGGCCTTAGACGATCCACAAACGGCTTTAGACAATCCGCATCCGGGGTAGAGGATCCACAACCGGTGAGGTAGGATCTGCAGCCGGAGTTAGACGATTCACACCTGGAAGCATAGGATCTACAATCGGTGGTAGAGGATCTGCAACCCGAAGTACAGGATCTACAACTGACTGGATGACTTGCATTCTCTCGCTGAATAACTGCTACGTACTTACTGACTGACTATCAGGAAACTGAATGAGAGAATGACTTGCTGAAACACTGGCTGGCTGGCTGACTGTGCTGGCTGGCTGGCTGGCTGGCTGACTGACTGGCTGACTGGCTGGCTGGCTGGCTGGCTGGCTGGCTGGCTGGCTGGCTGGCTGGCTGGCTGGCTGGCTGGCTGGCTGGCTGGCTGGCTGGCTGGCTGGCTGACCGGCTGGCTATATAACTCGCTTCCTCGTCCAAGAGCATAATACCTTCAGTCAGGAAGGGTGAGTGACTGGCTCAGTGACAGCAACATTCATCACACTCGCTACACCACACCCACTCACCCAACCTCTCTACTTGTACACACACACACACACACACACACACACACACACACAAGAAGGGCCCACTCAAGTAGAGCGAAGTTACTGGTCATGGGCGACTTCAATCACAGGGAGATTGATTGGGAAAACCTGGAGCCACATGGGGGTTCCGAAACATGGAGAGCCAAGATGATGGATGTGGTGCTGGCAAATCTCATGCACCAACATGTTAGGGATACTGCCAGAGAGAGAGAGGGGAGGATGAACCAGCAAGACTGGACCCCATGCTCACCCTGAGTAGCTCAGACATTGAGCACATCACATATGAAAGGCCCCTTGGAGCTAGTGACCAAGTAGTTATGAGCTTTGAATACATCGTGGAACTAAAAGTGGAGAGGGTAACAGGAGTAGAAAGGGAAAAGCTAAGCTATAAAAGGGGGGACTACACAGGAATGAGGACCTTCCTGCAGGAGGTTCAGTGGGAACAGGAGTTGGTAGGAAAATCAGTAAACGAAATGATGGACTTTGTAACAACAAAATGCAAGGAGGCAGAGGAAAGGTTTTTTCCAAAGGGTAACAGAAATAATGGGAAGGACAGAACGAGCCCTTGGTTTACCCGAAGGTGCAGGGAGGCAAAAACTAAGTGCTCTAGAGAATGGAAAAAAGTACAGAAGGCAAAGGACTCGGGAGAATAAAGAGATTAGTCGACGAGCCAGAAACGAGTATGCACAGATAAGAAGGGAGGCGCAGCGGCAGTATGAAAATGACATAGCATCGAAAGTCAAGTCTGACCCGAAACTACTCTACAGCCACACCAGGAGGAAGACAACAGTCAAGGACCAGGTAATCAGGCTGAGGAAAGAAGGTGGGGAGCTCACAAGAAACGACCAGGGGGTATGTGAGGAGCTCAACATGAGATTTCAGGAAGTATTTACAGTGGAGGCTGAAGGGACAACTGGGAGACAAAACAGTGGCGTACAGCAACATGGGATATACCAACAAGTGTTGAATGAATTACACACAACTGAGGAGGAAGTGGAGAAGCTCCTAAGTGACCTTGATACCTCAAAGGTGGTGGGACCGGACAACATCTCTCCGTGGGTCCTTAGAGAGGGAGCAGGGACACTACGTGTGCCACTAACCAAAATCTTCAACACTTCCCTTGAAACTGGGCAACTACCTGAAGTATGGAAGAAGGCAAATGTAGTCCCCATCTTTAAGAAAGGAGACAGAAATGAAGCACTAAATTATAGACCAGTGTCACTGACGTGTATAGTATGCAAAGTCTTGGAAAAGATTATCAGGAGGAGAGCGGTGGAGCACCTGGAGCGGAACAAGATTATAAACAACAGCCAGCACGGATTCATGGAAGGCAAATTCTGTGTCACAAACCTACTAGAGTTTTACGACAAGGTAACTGAAAGTAAGAAATGAGAGGGAGGGGTGGGTTGATTGCATTTTCTTGGACTACAAGAAGGCCTTCGACACAGTTCCTCACAAGAGATTAGTACAGAAGCTAGAGGAACAGGCACGTATAACAGGAAGGGCACTGTAATGGATCAGAGAATAGCTAACAGGGAGGCAACAGTGAGTCATGGTCCGTGATGAGGTATCACAGTGGGCGCCAGTGACGAGCGGGGTCCCACAGGGGTCAGTCCTGGGACCAGTGCTATTCTTGGTATATGTGAACGACATGACGGAAGGGATAGACTCAGAAGTGTCCCTGTTTGCAGATGACGTGAAGTTAATGAGGAGAATTAAATCAGACGCAGACCAGACAGGTCTACAAAGAGACCTGGACAGGCTGGATGTGTGGTCCAGAAACTGGCTCCTAGAATTTAACCCTGCCAAATGCAAAGTCATGAAGATCGGAGGAGGGCAAAGAAGACTGCAGACAGAGTATAGGCTAGGTGGCCAAAGGCTGCAAACCTCACTCAAGGAGAAAGACCTAGGAGTGAGTATAATACCGAGTACATCGCCAGAAGCACAAATTAACCAGATAACTGCTGCGGCATATGGGCGCTTGGCAAACCTGAGAATAGCGTTCCGGTACCTCAGTAAGGAACCGTTCAAGACATTATACACTGTGTACGTCAGGCCCATACTGGAGTATGCAGCACCAGTTTGGAACCCACATCTGGTCAAACACGCCAAGAAATTAGAGAAAGTGCAAAGGTTTGTAACAAGGCTAGTTCCAGAGCTAAGGGAAATGTCCCATGAAGAAAGGTTAAGGGAAATCGGTCTGACAACGCTGGAGGACAGGAGGGTCAGGGGAGACACGATAACGACATACAAAATACTGCGTGGAATAGACAAGGTGGACAGAGACAGGATGTTCCAGAGATGGGACACAGAAACAAGGGGTCACAATTGGAAGCTGAAGACTCAGATGAGTCAAAGGGATGTTAGGAAGTATTTCTTCAGTCATAGAGTAGTTAGGAAGTGGAATAGTCTGGCAAGCGATGTAGTGGAGGCAGGAACTATACATAGTTTTAAGATGAGGTATGATAAAGCTCATGGAGCAGGGGGAGAGAGGACCTAGTAGCAGTCGGTGAAGAGGCGGGGCCAGGAGCTGAGTCTCGACCCCTGCAACCACAATTAGGTGAGTATGCACACAGACACACACACACACACACACACATACAGAAGATTATCAGGAGAGTGGTGGAGCACCTGGAACGGAACAAGAGTATAAACGCCAACCAGCACGAATTTACGGATGGCAAATCCTGTGTCACAAACCTACTGGAGTTTTATGATAAAGCAGCAGAAGTAAGACACGAGAGAGAGAGAGGGTGGGTTGGTTGCATCTTCTTGGAC
Source organism: Cherax quadricarinatus (assembly GCF_038502225.1). NCBI lineage: Eukaryota > Metazoa > Arthropoda > Malacostraca > Decapoda > Parastacidae > Cherax > Cherax quadricarinatus. The sequence goes on from NC_091295.1 coordinate 5,439,025, forward strand.
TGCAAGAAGGCGGAAATATAAACACCTATGCAGTATAATGTGATCCTTTATTGACAACGTTTCACCCACACACTGGGCTTTTTCAAGTCACACACAGATCTACCTGGGGTGGAAGGTACGGGAGTATTTATAGTCATGTTCAGAATGTTGAGGTCAGGTGGAGAATGCTGCATCTGATGATCTACCGGGTGGAGTTATAGAGTCTTGGGTAGCTTGGCAGGGGTATTGGACAAGTTGTGAGTAGACCTTCTGCAGTGTTCTATGTTCTTATGTGGGATAGCGATGAAGAAGTTTCTTGGCGAGTGGTTCAGCTATGTTATAGAAGCCGTTGTTCTGGTTGAAATTGTTGGTTATAGAGATAAGCGATGATTCCAGGATTCTTCGGTATTGAGTGTTGTCTTCTGTGGCGATAAGTCTTGAGTTTCTGTAGTTAATTAAATGGTTGTGTGAATTGCGATGTTGTACACAGGCATTCCTTGCATCGTCAGTCCTGCTTGCATATTGGTGTTCTGAAATACGTGTTTGGAGGTCTCTTGATGTTTCGCCCACATATAATTTGTTGCAGTCATTACAAGGGATTATGTATACCCCTGCAGAGGATGGAGGCTTGTCCTGTCTACTACTGGTGATGTCCTTGATGGTCGTGGTTGTGGAGGTAGATACTTGGAATGATGTATTGGAAAAGATGTTGGAAACATGTTTGGCAATGAAGTTGGTGGGGAGGACTATGTATCTCTTCTCGGCAGTGTCTTCTCTGGGTGTGTTGAAGATGTTTAATGCCCGCCGTCTGCAGTCTCTGATGAAGTGACGAGGATAGTGGAGTTTAGAAAATACTTGTTCAATTATAGTACATTCTTCCTCAAGGAACTCATTGCTGCAGATTCTGAGTGCACGCAGGAAGAAGCCTATAATTACACCACGTTTAAACCATACCCCCGGCCGGGATTGAACCCGCGGTCATAGAGTCTCAAAACTCCAGCCCGTCGCGTTAGCCACTAGACCAGCTAGCCACAATAAGATTCATCCAACTAGGTATATTTCTACACCATAGGAAGGTTAGCACAGGCACCTCTGTGACCACAAATGCACAGGCACAGAGGTGCCTGTGCTAACCTTCCTATGGTGTAGAAATATACCTAGTTGGATGAATCTTATTGTGGCTAGCTGGTCTAGTGGCTAACGCGACGGGCTGGAGTTTTGAGACTCTATGACCGCGGGTTCAATCCCGGCCGGGGGTATGGTTTATTTGCAATCGTGTCATTACGATTTCTTAAGTCATGTACACCACGTTTGGTTTTGGTGTCGTGGTGAGAGTAGAAGTGGAGAAGATCGTTTTGGTTGGTGGGTTTTCGATAGACTTTAAAACGAAGTTCGTGGTCAGCTTTGCAGAGCAGAACATCAAGGAAAGGAAGAGTGTTGTCGACTTCTTCTTCAAGTGTGAACTGGATTGAAGGCTCGACCTGGTTGAGCTTGTCTCGGAGAGCTTGAACGTTGAAGCGTTTAGGAGTTATGAGGAGAATGTCGTCAACATAACGGAGCCAGGTGACATACGAAGGAATAATGGTGGAGAAACGTTCGGCTTCTAGATGTTCCATGTATAGGTTCGCCAGGACCGCACTGAGTGGCGAACCCATGGGTAGTCCAAAAGTCTGCTGAAAGAGGTGATTTTCGAAAGAGAAACACGTAAAAGCCAACACATAGTTCAACAAGGTCGATGAAATCGCTGGTTGGAATGGGAAGATCAAGTGAATCGTCAATTTTCCTGCGCAAGAGATCGATGGCTTGTGTAGTAGGTACTTTGGTGAATAGGGAAGTCACGTCAAGGCTGGAAAGTTTCTTGTTCCTGATGTTGATGTTGCGAATGCAACCAACCAAAACGATCTTCTCCACTTCTACTCTCACCACGACACCAAAACCAAACGTGGTGTAATTATAGGCTTCTTCCTGCGTGCACTCAGAATCTGCAGCAATGAGTTCCTTGAGGAAGAATGTACTATAATGAACAAGTATTTTCTAAACTCCACTATCCTCGTCACTTCATCAGAGACTGCAGACGGCTGGCATTAAACATCTTCAACACACCCAGAGAAGACACTGCCGAGAAGAGATACATAGTCCTCCCCACCAACTCCATTGCCAAACATGTTTCCAACATCTTTTCCAATACATCATTCCAAGTATCTACCTCCACAACCACGACCATCAAGGACATCACCAGTAGTAGACAGGACAAGCCTCCATCCTCTGCAGGGGTATACATAATCCCTTGTAATGACTACAACAAATTATATGTGGGCGAAACATCAAGAGACCTCCAAACACGTATTTCAGAACACCAATATGCAAGCAGGACTGACGATGCAAGGAATGCCTGTGTACAACATCGCAATTCACACAACCATTTAATTAACTACAGAAACTCAAGACTTATCGCCACAGAAGACAACACTCAATACCGAAGAATCCTGGAATCATCGCTTATCTCTATAACCAACAATTTCAACCAGAACAACGGCTTCTATAACATAGCTGAACCACTCGCCAAGAAACTTCTTCATCGCTATCCCACATAAGAACATAGAACACTGCAGAAGGTCTACTCACAACTTGTCCAATACCCCTGCCAAGCTACCCAAGACTCTATAACTCCACCCGGTAGATCATCAGATGCAGCATTCTCCACCTGACCTCAACATTCTGAACATGACTATAAATACTCCCGTACCTTCCACCCCAGGTAGATCTGTGTGTGACTTGAAAAAGCCCACTGTGTGGGTGAAACGTTGTCAATAAAGGATCACATTATACTGCATATGTGTTTATATTTCCACTGTGTCGGTATTTGATTCCATTTATTTACACTGCAAGAAGGCCTTCGACACAGTTCCTCACGAGAGATTAGTGTAGAAGCTGGAGGATCAGGCGCATATAACAGGAAGGGCACTACAATGGATCAGAGAATACCTGACAGGGAGGCAACAGCGAGTCATGGTACGTGATGAGGTATCACAGTGGGCACTTGTGATGAGCGGAGTCCCACAGGGGTCAGTCTTAGGACCAGTGCTATTTTTGGTATATGTGAATGACATGGTGGAAGGGTTAGACTCAGAAGTGTCCCTGTTTGCAGATGATGTGACGCTAATGAGGAGAATTAAATCAGATGAGAATCAGGTAGGACTTCAAAGAGACCTGGACAGGCTGGACACCTGGTCCAGCAACTGGCTTCTTGAATTTAACCCAGCCAAAGTCATGAAG
>NC_091295.1:5444779-5457279 GCF_038502225.1 Cherax quadricarinatus
ATATATATATATATATATATATATATATATATATATATATATATATATATATATATATATATATATATATATATATATATATATATATATATATATATATATATATATATATATATATATATATATATATATATATATATATATATATATATATATATATATATATATATATATATATATATATATATATATATATAAGGACATACGTACATAATGCAGACTTGTCGATGAGTTTGCTTATGTTGCAGACGTCAGCAGTGACCTTGGTCAGTGTCGTCACCCCGAGTGTTCACCTTTGATGAGATCTTCCGAGAACTCTTCTTCTTCCAGATCTCGGTCCTGGACCAGGCTCGTCTCGTGCTTGCTTGGTTAACCAGGGTGTTGCTGCTGGTGGCCCGCTGACCCACATATCCATCACAGCCTAGTTGATCTGGCGCTATACCTCGAGTATACCTGGACAGGGTTTCAGGAGTCAATGCCCCCGCAGCCCGGTCTGAGACCAGATCTCTTGGTGGATTTGGATACGATCAACCATGCTGTTACTGCTGGCCGCACATAAACTGACGTACCAACCACTGCCCGGCTGATCAGGTACTGACTTTAGGTGCTTGTTCAGCGCCTTCTTGAAGACAGCCAGGAGCCTTTTGGTAATTCCCCTTATGTATGCTGGGATGCAGTTGAACAGTCTTGGGCCCCTGACACTTATTGCGTTGTCTCTTAGTGTACTAGTGGCGCCCCTGCTTTTCATTGAGGGAATGTTGCATCTCGTGCCGAGGCTTTTGCTTTCATTGGGAGTGATTTTCGTGTCCAATCTGGGTGTCATCCGCAAAGGAAGACACGGAGCTATGACTTACATCTCTGTCTATGTCAGACATGAGGATGAGGAATAGGATGGGAGCGAGTACTGTGCCTTGTGGAACACTGGGAGCGAGTACTGTGCCTTGTGGAACACTGGGAGCGAGTACTGTGCCTTGTGGAACACTGGAAGCGAGTACTGTGCCTTGTGGAACACAGCTTTTCACTGTAGCCGCTTCATACTTTACTCTGTTTACTATTACTCTTTGTGTTCTATTTATTAGAAAGTAGAAGATCCATCTGTCAACTTTTTTTGTTATTCCTTTATCACGCATTTTGTGCGCTATTACATCGCGGTTGCACTTGTTAGTTTAGTTTAATATGTTTATTATGCACCCCATACCCATCCTGTGGGCGGTAGTCAAAAGATTACAGAGGTACATAATTGGTCCAGGGAGTGGACTCCAAAGTTTTGATAGCTGAGCAAGTTACAGAGGTAATGAACTCACAATTTACAAAGGTAATGAACTCACAATTTACAAAGGTAATGAACTCCAGGTAGGTCTGGTCACAACCATGACAAGTTACAAAGGTATTTACAGATTACAGAGGTACATAATGGGTCCAGGGACTGGGCCCCAAAGTTTTGATAGCTGAACTAGGTACAAAGGTAATGAACTCACAAGTTACAAAGGTAATGAATCCTGTAAGAATGGTTACTTACGTTTATACATGGCTACAATCATGAACAAATTATAGTGTAATGAGCAATTCACACTTCCACACCCGGTCACAACTGTAGTGAGTTATTGGTGCAACTTGCACTTGTCAAAGGCTTTTGCAAAGTCTATGTATATTACATCTGAACTTTGTTTAGCCTCTATAGCATCCAGGACCTTGTCATAGTGGTCCAGTAGCTGGGACAGGCAGGAGCGAGCTGCTCTAAACCCGTGTTGCCCTGGGTTGTGTAATTGATGGGTATCTAGGTGGTTGGTGATCTTGCATCTTAGAACCCTCTCAAAGATTTTTATGATATGGTATGTTAGTGCTATCGGTCTGTAGTTCTTTGCAATTGCTTTACTGTCACCTTTGTGGAGTGGGACTATGTCTGTTGTTTTTAGTGAGTGAGGGACGACCCCTGTGTCCATGCTCACTCTCCATACAATACTGAAGGCACATGACAGGGACTTCTTGCAGTTCATGATGAACACGGAGTTCCATGAGTCTGGGCCTGGGGCAGAGTGCATGGCCATGTCATTAATTGCCTTTTCGAAGTCTTGTGGTGTAAAGGATAATATCAGAGATTTTTGAAATGACCAGATTTTGAATCTCGGTCATGAAAAGTTCATGTAGACTGACGACCACTAGTCTGGGCAGCGGCTCGCTGAACACTGAGTCATGTTGGGACTTTACTATCTCACTCATTTCTTTGCTGTCATCTGTATAGGTCCCATCTCGCCTAAGTGTGGGCCCAATACTGAATGTTGTTTTTGTCTTTCAATTTCCATTATGGCTTTAAGTTCTTCCTGAGATTTTTGTCTCCTGTAAGAATCTTTAAGCTTAAGTTCGATATCTAATATTTCTCTGACCAGTGCTTCCCTTCGTATTTCAGATATACTGCCCCCTCTCAGCAGGTCTGTAATTCTTCGCCTTCTCCTATATGGGGAGCGTCTCTTTCTAGTTTACATCTTCTCTTTCTTTTTCTTAATGGAATGTGCCTTGAACAGACCTCAGATGCCACAGAGTTAATTTTTTTCCAGGCAAAGGTTTGGATCCATGTTGTTTAGGATATCTTCCCAACTTGTTTCATTTAGGACGTGGTTGACCTGTTCCCATTGTATATTTTTGAAATTGAAGTAGAATTTTGTGAAGAGACCTTCATAACTGATCACATTTTGCTGGTCAAGAGCCCAGTGCATACATGTCTGTATCTCTGTTATGTTGTGATCTGAGTGTATTGTCTTTGATACTGTTATATTACGAATCAGATCGTGAAGATGAGGTCCAGTGTATTTTCGAGTCATGTAGGTTCTATTATTTGCTGGTTTAAGGTGAATTTGGTGCAGAGATTTAATAGCTGGTGTGTGTGTGAATTTTCATCTGGGGTGATCTCTGGTAAAACATTATTTGCTACACTCTTCCATTTTAGGTATCTCAAGTTGAAATCTCCCAGTAGCAAGATGTTTGGGGCAGGAATTGGAAGATTTTTCAGACATTGGTCAGTTTTCAAAAGCTGATCCTGGAATTAATGGGAAAATACTTGTCCAGTTTCCTCTTGAAGACCTTTACACTTGTTCCAGCAGTGTTTCTGGTAACTTCTAGTAAGATGATGAATAATCTGGGACCACGAATATTGAATGTTGATATTGTTCCCTCTGTGCCCCGGCTTTTCACTTTGTTTATTTTTATTTTCTCCCATATCTCTCGCTCCAGTATGTTATTATGGCAGTATTCAGATTAGTGACAAGGCACTCGAGTACTTTCCAAGTATATGTTACCATGTATCTCTCTCTCTCCCTCGTTCCATTTGGGACTTTAAGGAGTTCCCAGGAATATAAATGTTTTGTTGGCGCTCTGCGAGCTATGAACAATCGCTATATCTGTTTCATCTCTGATAATTCTCCTGCCCTGAACGGGGCCGTCAAAACTGAGCAATATTCCAAATGAGAGAGCAAAAACAATTTTAAAAGTGTCACCATTGGCATTACTTCCCTACTTTTGAAAGTTCTCCTTATCGACCATGTCATCTTTCCGGCTGTCGTGACCTTGATCTTATCATATTTTTAGAAAGGTCAGCTAACATAATTACGCCTAGGTCTTTCACATGTTCATTTCATCTGTTTGAGAGTCCTGTTGAGTTGTATATACAGTGACTCTTTTGAGTTCATTCTTTCCATTTCTATGCAGCTGGAACTTGTCTCCACTGAACGTCATGTTGTTCTCCACTGCTCACTGGAAAATTCTTCTTACATTTTTCTGAATTTTTAAGAGTCTTCAATAGAAGTGACTTTCATGCTTATTTTAATGTTATCTGCAAATGACGATACAATACTATGACCGGTGTTTTTATCTATATCTGCTATGAGGATAAGAAACAGCAGAGGTGCCAGGACAGCGCCTTGGGGAACTGAGCTTGTTACTTCACTAACACTGGATTTCGCTCTGTTTACTACTATATTTTTGTGTTCTATGTTAGAAACCTGAGAATCCATCTTCCTACCTTCCCCGCAGTGCCTATAGCCCCTCATTTTGTGTGGAATTACTCTGTGATCGCATTTGTCAAACGCCTTTGTAGAATTTGTGTATACCACATCTTCGTTTTGACTGTCTTCCAACACCTCCGTAATTCTGTCATAATGGTTCAGCAGCCGTGAAAGGCATGATTGTCCAGTTGCAGAACCATTGCTGGCTTGGGTTATGTAGATTGTGCAGCTCCATAAAGTTTGTAATTTGACATCTCAGCACTCTTTCAAAGATTTTTATGTGGGAAGCTAGGGCTTACTGGTCTGTAATTTTTAGCTAGTGCTCTACTACCCCCCGTTATGCAAGTGAGTTATGTCTGCACTCTCTCACTGAGGGCTCATACTAGTGTTGCTTTGTACATTTTTATAAATAAGGAAATCCTGGAGCCTGGTCCGGGTGGGTATGTTTTCTATTTCTTATTCGAATTGTTTGGGATTAGTAGTGTCAGTTAGTTGGTCTGCGCAGCCTTCTGCTGGAGTGAAAAATGTTTCAGTATTCTCTACCGCGTCATTCACTCTTCATATGAGTCTCCTCTCATTAATGGTAGAGTTTTACTGGCAGTTATCAGCTTGGATTTTGCATATTATTTATTTCGTTGTTTTTTGCAATACCCTGGATGGTCTTCCGTTCCCTGTGTTCTTCTTCTCTTTGTTACATCTAAAGTTTTTGCTCTAAATCAGTGATCTCTCGGCTAAGACTGTCTTACTTTCCTTCTCACATATTTATGTTTTTAAGCAACTTGGTGACCCTTTCTTTCTTTTGTACCATCTTCTATATCTGATCTACGTTTTCTACCATCTTCTACACCCTCACTATATCTACGTTTTCTACCATCTTCTACACCCTCACTATATCTACGTTTTCTACCATCTTCTACACTCTCACTATATCTACGTTTTGTACCATCTTCTACACTCTCACAATGGTACGTATTTAATACAAACTTTGTATGTTTCTTTATTCAGCTTCTCCAGACACTAGTGAGGATTTAGAGCGCTCATGTTTGTTTCCCAGGATGTTTGATAGTTCTTGGTTTATTTTGTCCCAGTCAATCCTATGGTTGTTGAAGTTAAACTTACTGAGTATCCCGTCTCTTACATTCCCTCCGGAGTTCTCTAACCCTGAGTTTATACCCGTTTATACTTCTATGATGTTGTAGTCAGATTATATTGTTTTTGTGATTATATATCTGATCAGTTCCTCGTAGTTTGTAAATATCAAATCCAGTGTGTTGTCCTTTCTAGTGGAGTCAATGCGAACTTTTCACAAAGCCTCATCAGTTCCCTGGTATGTGCCTGTTGAGCCCGGGTGCTTCCAGGAGATATTTCCAGTGTAATGTTGTGTGGCGCCATCTTCCATTTTACATGAGGGAGATTGAAATCTCCAAGAAGGAAAACATTTGGTGTGGGATTTAATAACCTATCAAGACAACTATTTTCCTTAACTGATCCGTGAAGTCCTCAGCAGTTGTTGACGCTGGTTTATATACTAGAATAATTACCAGATTTCTATTATCAACTTTATTACCTTGAATCTGCTGTATCATTTGAAGAATTCAAGAATTCTGCGTATCAAACTATCGTTCACGTAGACTTCTACTCATCCTTATGAGTTATTAATTCTATCACGTTACAAACACAAGTGTAGACTGTTTGTCCTGCACACCTGGCTGTAACACAATAATCATTTAGGAATGAGCAAAAAGGCAGCAGAGAGAATTAATGATCGTATTTCCTTCAAAAACAAGCTGGTATTTATAATATGTATATAGACTATGTACAATATATACAGCTAAGTACAGTGAGGCAAATGCGAGTACAAGACACTGCGAGAGCCGTAGCGACCAGCAGGGAAGGTAAGTCTGCCAAGGCTGCTTCACCAGTGTACCACATCACTTCACAGTTTGGCGAGCTTTCCTGTGACTCGCTGGTTGAACCCAGGTACTGGTATAACGACGGTGCCTTTGATCGTTAAACCCATAGTACTCGATGCCCATGATCATTAAACCCTTAGCACCTGGTTCACTGGTTGGGAGGCAGCCTATATGGGGGTGTGAGGAATACAACGAATAATATGTAACATGTCCTTAGGCAGCAGGTAGCATTCAACACATCTATACATGTTATAGTTTTTTATCGTTGTCTCACACTGAGTGCTCACTGTTACGACTTCGATGTCGTAACTTAAATAAAATGTCCTGGCTGCTGGCATATTGCAGTGTTCCACCTCACCAGTAGCGCCACTTCCCCTACTAACAAATCACTAGTACCACCACTTCTACTAACACCTCACAAGTAATATCACTTCTACTAACACTTATCCAGGTACGTCCACTTCTCCTACTAACACTTCACCAGTACCACCACTTCTCCTAATAACACCTCACCAGTACCATCACTTCTCGTACTAAACCTCACCAGTACTTCCACCTCTTCTACTAACACCTCACCAGTACCTCCACTTCTACTAACACCTCGCCAGTACCTTCACTTCTACTAAAACCTCACCAGTACCCCCACTTCTAACACCTCACCAGTACCTCCGCTTCTACTAACACCTTACCAGTACCCCCACTTCTACTAACAACTCACCAGTACCTCCACTTCTTCTACTAACACCTCACCAGTACCCCCACTTCTACTAACAACTCACCAGTACCTCCACTTCTCCTACTAACACCTCACCAGTACCCCCACTTCTACTAACACCTCACCAGTACCTCCACTTCTTCTACTACCACCTCACCAGTACCACCACTTGTCCTACTAACACCTCACCAGTACCACCACTTCTCCAAGGTGTTGGAGAAATTGTCCAGTTTGACATACTAGTGAATCTATGATCAAACACTTTGAGTACTTTCCTAATCTGAAGACTTTGAGTTTAGTCTTGTACAACATACCAGGTGGATGTATGTACCTGACTGAGTCTCTTGATCCAAGGAGATGGAAATACTGTTTATGAGTTCTAGCTCTAAGACAACCAACACTAAAATTCCTATTAGGATTATAGTTTCCCATAATTACTCTCTCGTAGTACAATTATTTTTGTGATGTATACCAAAGTGAAACAGTTAATTGATACTCTGACTTTGTCTGAGTTAATTATTATTATTATAATCAAGGGGGAAGCGCTAAACCCGGAGGATTATACAGCGCCTGGGGGGGGGGGATGTGGAAGGCATTCAGGCTTAATTCGGGGAACTGGAGCACAGATCCAATTCCCTAAATCAAGAGCCCCTCACCAACATCAAGGAACCTTCCTTGAGGGGTGTCTGAGTTAAGTATATTAAAACTTCAGACGTGTTGGCAAGTAGCCAAGTATCTCGGTGTGATGTATAACAGGAATTACACCGCAGAAACTGTCAGAGCGTTAATTAAAGATATATTGTTTCCTGCTCATGCAGAGATGACTGAATATGATTCAGATTCAGAAAGCCTAGTGTCACAATTAGGAAGTATGACTCTATTTGATGACATAAAAGAAAGAGCAACTATGGCAGAAGTGTCTGAGCCTAGTGAACCTCCGCTCACTCCTTCCCACCTCACTGACACAATAGTACAGAGTGTAGCTGGTTGGATGACTCTGCCACATACTAGTACAGTGTATGATGCACCTGTATCTACTTATCCTAGACCAGATCTAGACTCTCTAGAGACGGCTGGACGAAGTTTCCGACCTAAGGACAGTCCAGAAAGACATGTTAATTTCCCTACTCCTCCATTACCCTCTGGTCCTATCTCTCAGGAACAGTTTGAGAAGTTTGAACGCCTCATTATGTTGCAGACTGCACAAATAGAGGCACAGAGGAAATTGAACGAAGAAGATTTCCAAAGAGAAAATGTTCGTCTTGGAAGACAACAGACTGATAGATCACAGGACACATTTAATGTACAGAAAGCTGCATCAATGGTTCCTAAGTTTTTTGAGAGTGACTTAGACACCTATTTTGATGTGTTTGAGAACCAGGCACGTGCTATGAACTGGCCACGTAAGCACTGGGCTACCTTGTTGCACACAGCTTTGACAGGAAGATCTCAAACTTGTACTGCTGCTTTACCATTTGCCAAGTACATTAGTTATGACGCTGTCAAACAAACTATTCTAGAGACGTATAACTTGTTACCTGTAAGTTATCAAAGAGCATTTCGTACGTTACAACAATGACAAGATCAAACTTGTGTAGAGTTTGCTCGTGAGAAAAAAGTTGCATTTGAGAGGTGGTGTAGGTCTGCCAAGTGTAACAACTACGACAGCCTTGTTCAGTTGTTACTACATGAAGAGTTTAACAACTGTATGTCTGCTGATATACAAGAATATCTGATCGATCATACTACCTCGGATATTCTGGAAACTGCAGCATTAGCAGACAATTATGAGATTTCTCACAAACTTGTACATACTAAAACACAGAGAAACAAGGTAACTAAATATTGTCCTAGAAGTTGGCAACCTAAATCAGCTGCTCATTGCCGGCCTGATGTACCTGCTATTGTAACTTCTCGTACCTTTACCAGGAAAACTCACAATCCTGAATCTGTCTCTGTGGCTAGACAGAAATCTGATATCGAGAAGAAGAAAGTTAAATGTACATATTGTAACAGAAAAGGAAATGCTAGAGAGTATTGCTATAAGTTAGAAAGAGATACGAGAAGCAGTCGTGCGGCTGGCGCCCCCACACAAGTCGTATCTTCTTCCGAGCAACAAAGGCACCAAAATCCTAGTAATACCTCTGATCCTACTGTTTTAGATGTTACTCAGGATAGATGACTAGCGTCAGAAAGTGTATCTGACGAAAAAATTCGTTCAGCGATGAGTCCATACTTTTCGAGAGGTAAAGTAGGATTTGACGAATCACATCTAACTGAGATAATTTCTTTCAGAGACACTGGCAGTTATCTCACGTTATTAAGAGAAGATGTACTGCCCATAACTGATGATACCTATTGCAAAATAGATGTATTGTTAGAAACCTATGGAGGGGCTGTTATAAAAGTGCCTCTGCACAAAGTTTATATTGAAACAAGCTATTATACTGATTATATTTCAGTGGGTATATCCAGTGGTGTATTTCCCATCAGGTCAGTGGACTTGTTGATAGGGAACGATATCCTTCATGCTGGTATATGTAAAGAACCACTTGTGATTGATAATAACACTGATGATAATTATGCCATTGAAGCTTGTAGAGAGAAGCCTATTTTATTTCCTCTCAGCGCAATTACTAGAGCTATGTCAAAGATACAACAACCATCCTTGTCTCCTGTTGAGTTAGTTGATGACAATGATTTGGGGTTGAATATGTTGTTTAGTGACGCTCTGCGCCCAGGATCATTAACACTGACTCCCCCTGGTCATCAACCTAGTCAAGGACACACCTGACGTTAAATTTCTAACTCATGATGATTTAATCAAGGATCAGTTTGTTGATCAGTCACTGGAAAGACTGAGAGATATAGCAGTTACTGAGAGTGAAGCAAAGGATCTCGATAATTGTTACTATTATAGTAATGGTGTACTGATGGAGAAAAATACATGCAAGTTGTCAGCTGATAGTGTTTCCACCACAGTCAAGCATCTAGTTGTGTTACCAGTTACATTTCGTGAACAAGCCATTGATTTTGCTCACAATAGTCCCATAGGAGGACATTTGGGTGTCAAGAAGACACTCGGTAAACTGGCGAAACATTTTACTTGGCCAAAGATGAAGGAAACAGTAGCTGATCATGTGCGACGTTGCCACGTGTGTCAAGTGACAGGCAAGCCAGCACACACACCTCCACCTGCGCCTCTCACTATGTTCATTAGTACCAAAGTTCAGTTCATCTGGACTAGTGATTGTTCAGATTTGTTCAAAAGGTTGAAGCATCTGCTTTCCTCTGCTCTTGTGTTGAAGAGTCCTAATTTCAATCTTCCCTTCATTTTAAATATAGAGGCGAGTGGTTATGCAGTGGGCGCTGTGCTGCTCCAACAGTCAACATCCACTGATATTCTCCATCCTATATGTTACTATTCATCGAAGCTCAAACGACACCAGAAAAATTATGCTCTAGCTCTTGTGGTGTCCTTTGAACATTTTGACGAGTATTTGGGCACTTCCCCATTTAAAATTTACGTAATTTTAATGCCCAAATACCTTTTGTTACTTGCTATCTCAAATTCAGTAAAGTAACTTAATCCCTCCAGCCCATATTAACTATGTATACTCATGTCTAATTATTATATTTATATATTCACAGTAGTGTTGTGTATGAGGAGGAGACATAAGCTGAGTGATGAGTGGGTAGTGTGGTGTGGGCGATGTTACTGCATGTGGCGCAACACTGTCCTGCCGCAGACCCCCCCTCACTACACACCTTAAGCTGTTTCATACTCAGATGTCCATACTGCATAGCATTCCACAACCACTGCTTAAGAGTGGAATGCAGTCTCCTCTACTATGATTGAGCCTCATCGTGCCCTACTTGTATACGCTATCCTGTCTCTACACTGATGTACATAACCATGGGTATGTGGAGATACGATACTGTGTACTGCCCTAGTACTAGGGGCATATCTTAGTGTACAGATGCTGTGAAATTATAGAAGTGCTTGGCACAAGAGAGACTCTGATTAATGTTTATATTAAATTGTATTGATATGAGTAATCAGTAATAATGTGAAAGACATTAATGCAACTCCTAGTGCGACCGTTTGTCGTGTTGGGGGGGTGTTGCAACCCCTAAATGGTTTGCAATATATATAATGTATATAATGATTATGTATATATATAATTATTACCGTTTCATATAATTTTATATTGCTTATATTTGCGATAATAGCTAAATCGTAAATATGTTGCTTTATATTATTATTATTTGACTTAACTAAATTTTGTGAGGTAGGATGTTACATATTATGTGCTCAGTTCAAGTCTTGATTGTCTAACTACTGTAATTATCGCTTGTGGCTCGTTTCCCTGCCGGCTTCTCGTTGTTACTGAGCTGCAGCTGTCCACGGAGCTATCACGTGATCGAGGGGGGGTGTCCTCACCTCGCCTGAAGTATTCAGTCTGGTCTAGACTCTCTTGGTGGTTGGACAGATTGTCTGACTCATTATTCTTGTTAGTTCTGTAGAACTCTGTTCACAGAACATTGTATAGACTTAGTGATTTTCGGCATTGTACTGAGGTTGTGTGTCACATAGACACTCGAAACATCTCAGGTCCTGAGCTGTAGCTTCTGACCCAACTTGTACTGGTATCTGTGTACTGTCACAGTCGGGAATTTTCTTATGCTGAACTTAGATTCAGTAGTATGGGAGTTTTGTGACTTTTGTGGAGGATCTGCTGATGGTCCCTACTTAGTGTCGTTATATTATCTCCTTGTTCCTGATTCTGTGTCGCAGTTGCTTGTTATATTGCTATTGGGCTTAGCATTCTTTTTATTGTTCAAGCAGACTGTTCTGACTGCCAGTTGGTCAAGAAGTTAGTTTGAGAGGACTTTGTCAGTCACTTGTTTAGTCTAGTCGAATCGTGAGACATAGTGAACTACTTAGAGCACTTACACACATACACACTTGTACATATTTGTAATATCTTATTAAATGTTAATGTACCAGACGGTACTTAAGAATTATAAATGTGATATGTGCTTTCAGCACAATAATATTGTACTTGAGAGAAGTGATATTATTTTGATTACTGTGATTAATTTAATTTAATTTAATTTGATAATATACCTCTAGACTTAATAAATTTATTAAATTTTAATTTCTCTAGTTAGTAGTCTACCAGTTGTATTCCTGAAGCACTATTGAATCATTCTGAATTCTAATGGATAATTGGACAAGGATACTGACTACTTGTTACGAAAACCCAGTAACAGGCTGGATGCTAGAAGGGCAGTCCTTTCTAGTATTCATTGGAGATCTCTAAGCTTTTAGAATCGCGTTTTTTGTAACACCTACTAACACCTCACCAGTACCACCACTTCTCCTACTAACACCTCACCAGTACCACCACTTCTCTTACTAACACCTCACCAGTATCACCACTTCTCCTACTAACACCTCACCAGTACCACCACTTTTCTTACTAACACCTCACCAGTATCACCACTTCTCCTACTAACACCTCACCAGTACCACCACTTCTCCTACTAACACCTCACCAGTACCACCACTTCCCCTACTATCACCTCACCAGTACCACCACTTCTCCTACTAACACCTCACCAGTACCACCACTTCTCCTACTAACACCTCACCAGTACCACCACGTCTCCTACTAACATCTCACTAGTACCTCTACTTCTCCTACTAACACCTCACCAGTACTACCACTTCTCCTACTAACGCCTCACCAGTTCCTCCACTTCTCCTACTAACACCTCACCGGTACCACCACTTCTCCTACTAACACCTCACCAGTTCCTCCACTTCTCCTGCTAACACCTCACCAGTACCTCCACTTCTCCTACTAA